>NW_027195899.1:0-92500 GCF_038502225.1 Cherax quadricarinatus | reverse complement strand
GACTGCACCATCAGCAGTGTTGAGTGACTGCACCATCAGCAGTGTTGAGTGACTGTAGCATCAGTAGTGTTGAGTGACTGCACAATCAGCAGTGTTGAGTGACTGCACCATCAGCAGTGTTGAGTGACTGTAGCATCAGCAGTGTTGAGTGACTGCACCATCAGCAGTGTTGAGTGACTGCACCATCAGCAGTGTTGAGTGACTGTAGCATCAGCAGTGTTGAGTGACTGCACCATCAGCAGTGTTGAGTGACTGTAGCATCAGCAGTGTTGAGTGACTGCACCATCAGCAGTGTTGAGTGACTGCACCATCAGCAGTGTTGAGTGACTGTAGCATCAGCAGTGTTGAGTGACTGCACCATCAGCAGTGTTGAGTGACTGCACCATCAGCAGTGTTGAGTGACTGTAGCATCAGCAGTGTTGAGTGACTGCACCATCAGCAGTGTTGAGTGACTGCACCATCAATGCTGTCAGCATTGTTGAGTGACTGTAGCATCAGCAGTGTTGAGTGACTGCACCATCAGCAGTGTTGAGTGACTGTTGCATCAGCAGTGTTGAGTAACTGCACCATCAGCAGTGTTGAGTGACTGTCGCATCAGCAGTGTTGAGTGACTGTCGCATCAGCAGTGTTGAGTGACTGCATCATCAACATTGTTGAGTGAATGCACCATCAGCAGTGTTGAGTGACTGTAGCATCAGCAGTGTTGAGTGACTGCACCATCAGCAGTGTTGAGTGACTGCACCATCAGCAGTGTTGAGTGACTGTAGCATCAGCAGTGTTGAGTGACTGCACCATCAGCAGTGTTGAGTGACTGCACCATCAGCAGTGTTGAGTGACTGTAGCATCAGCAGTGTTGAGTGACTGCACCATCAGCAGTGTTGAGTGACTGCACCATCAATGCTGTCAGCATTGTTGAGTGACTGTAGCATCAGCAGTGTTGAGTGACTGCACCATCAGCAGTGTTGAGTGACTGTCGCATCAGCAGTGTTGAGTAACTGCACCATCAGCAGTGTTGAGTGACTGTCGCATCAGCAGAGTTGAGTGACTGCAGCATCAGCAACGTTGAGTGACGGCCCTATCAACAATGTTGAGTGATTGCAACATCAACAATGTTTATTGGCTGCACCATCAGTAGTGTTGAATGACTGCACCATCAACAATGTTGAGTGACTGCACCATCAACAATGTTGAGTGACTGCACCATCAGCAATGTTGAGTGACTGCACCATCAGCAGTGTTGAGTGACTGCACCATCAGCAATGTTGAGTGACTGCACCATCAACAATGTTGAGTGACTGCACCATCAGCAATGTTGAGTGAATGTACCATCAACAATGTTGGGTGACTGCACCATCAAAAGTGTTGAGAGACTGCAGTATCAGCAATGTTGAGTGCACCATCAACAATGTTGAGTGACTGCACCATCAACAATGTTGAGTGACTACACCATCAGCAATGTTGAGTGACTGCGCCATCAGCAATGCTGAGTAACTCTAGCATCAGCAGTGTTGAGAGACAACACCATCAGCAGTGTTGAGTGAATGCACTATCAACAGTGTTGAGTGACTGCACCATCAGCAACGTTGAGTGACTGCCCTATCAGCAATGTTGAGTGACTGCAGCGTCAGCAATGTTGAGTGACTGAACTATCAACAGTGTTGAGTGACTGCACCATCAGCAATGTTGAGTGAGTTCACCATCAGCAATGTTAAGTGACTGCACCATAAGCAGCATTGAGTGACTGCACCACAAGCATTGTTGAGAGACTGCATCATCGGCCCTGCTGAGTGACTGCAACATCAACAAAGTTGAGTGACTGCATCATCAACAATGTTGAGTGACTGCAACATCAACAATGTTGAGAGACTGCACCATCAACAATGTTGAGTGACTGCACCATCAACAATGTTGAGAGACTGCACCATCAACAATGTTGAGTGAGTGCACCATCAGCAATGTTGAGTGTCTGCACCATAAGCAAAGTTGAGTGAATCCACAATCAGCAATTTTGAGAGCCTGAAACATAAACAGTGTTGAGAGACTGCACCATCGGCATTGTTGAGTGACTGCACCATCAACAATGTTGAGTGACTGTAACATCAGCAGTGTTGAGTGAGTACACCATCAAAAATGTTGAGTGACTGCACCATCACCAATGCTGAGTGACTGTAACATCCGCAGTGTTGAGTGACTGCACCATCAACAATGTTGAGTGACTGCAACATCAGCAATGTTGAGTGAGTACACCATCAAAAATGTTGAGTGACTGCACCATCACCAATGCTGAGTGACTGTAACATCAGCAGTGTTGAGTGACTGCACCATCAGCAATATTGAGTGACTGCACCATCAGCAATGTTGAGTGACTGCACCAACAGCAACGTTGAGTGACTGCACCATCAGCAATATTGATTGACTGAACCATAAGCAGTGTTGAGTGACTGCACCATCAGGAATGTTGAGTGACTGCAGCATCAGCAGGGTTCAGGGACTGAACCATAAGCAGTGTCGAGTGACTGCAACGTCCACAAACTTGAGTGACTGCACCATCAGCAATGTTGAGTGACTGCAACATCCACAATGTTGAGTGACTGCACCATCAGCAATGTTTATTGACTGAACGATAAGCAGTTTTGAGTGACTGCAGCATCAAGAATGTTGAGTGATTGCACCATCAGCAAGGTTCAGTGATTGAACCATAAGCAGTGTTGTATGACTGCACCATCGGCAATATTGAGTGAGGCAGCATCAGTAATGGTTAGTGACTGCACAATGAACAATGTTGAGTCATTGCACTAACAGCAATAATGAGTGACTGCACCATCAGCAGTGTTGAGTGACTGCACCAACAGCAGTAGATGAATGGTTCAGAGAACCGACAAGTTGATAAATTAGACACATGTGCAACTCTTGGGTATCTTTATTGAGGAAACGTTTCGCCACACAGTGGCTTCATCAGTCGATACGTAGGAGAAACAAGCTCCTTCTCCGCACTTATGCCGTATTCTATTCAAGATTGATTGACTGACCACATCGACTCAAGGTTGAGGGACTGATTATCTCATTCTCCTCCTGTTCTTCAAGTTTCTCCTACGTATGGACTGATGAAGCCACTGTGTGGCGAAACGTTTCCTCAATAAAGATACCCAAGAGTTGCACATGTGTCTAATTTATCACCAACAGCAGTGTTGAGTGACTGCATCATCAGCAATGTTCAGTGACTATTCCATCAGCGGCGTTGAGTGACTGCACCATAAGTAATGTTGAGTGATTGCACCATCAGCAAAGTTGAGTGACTGCACCATCAGCAATGTTGAGTGACTGCACCATCACCAATGTTGAGTGACTAGGACATCAGCAGTACTGAGTGCCTGCGCAATCAGTAATGTTGAGTGATTGCACCATCAGCAGTTCTGGGTAGTCAGCAATATTGAGTGACTGCATCATCAGTCATGTTGAGAGACTCCACAATCAGCAATGTTGAATAACTGCAACATCAGCAGTGTTGAGCGACTGCACCTTCACCAATTTTGAGTGACTGCACCATTAGCAGTGTTGAGTGACTGTAACTTCAACAATTTTGAGAGACTGCACCATCAGAAGTGTTGAGTGACCACCATCAACGATGTTGAGTGACTTCACCATCAGCAATGTGGAGTGACTGCTCCATCAGAAATGATAAGTGACTGCACCATCAGCAATGTTGAGTGACTGTACCATCAACAATGTTGGGTGTCTATGCAATCAACAATGTTGAGTGACTGTACCATCAGCAATGTTGATTCACTTCACCACCAACAATGTTCAATGACTGCACCATCATCAGTGTTGATTGACTGCACTATGAGCAGTGTTGAATGACTGCACATTCAGTAAAGATGAGAAATTGCACCATCAACAACGTTGAGTGACTGCACCATCAACAATGTTGAGTGATTGCACAATGAACTATGTTGAGTGACTGAACCATCTGTAGAAAATACTGTATATTTTCCAAAAATACAGTGTATTTTATATGTAAATTGATGGAATATATTGTAGGTAATAAAAATTAATTTGTAAATAAATAAAGAACCAGCGAAATGGGTGAGCGTCGCTGGGGGGGAGAGTCGCCATTGTTTTGAACTGAGTTGAAGGCACGCGAGTGAAATGTGCATAAATTTCGTCACTCTGGAGGTTAAATTGTGGTTAAAATCTCCCAAATAGGAGCAGAAATTGTTGGATTTGCAGTCTTGCATAATGTGAGCATTAGGTGAGTGGAGAGGACAGTCCAGGAACCCTAGCTAAGCTATGTCTATTTATGTTGGGATTCTGGCCAGTATTTTCTTCATATTTAGGCAGGGGTTTGTGTATGATACACCAAGTAATCTCCAGACAAATTGGTGAGTTTATCATTACAAATTCTCCTTCAATGTATATGTATTAATTTTTTAAATTTAATATACAGTCCACATATTTATATTAATGTTTTACCAGAATTCCTGATTATGTATATTTCATTTGAAATTAATATAGGTCCAGAGTGACTTGTGGAGAGTTAGATTATCGTAGGTATCGAAGGAGGACATTTTTTGCGACCTAAGTGTCCTAAAATTCCTACTTGTCTCTGTAACCTTGATAAAGAATAATTATCTTTGTTACCATTTACTGGTATGTATCTTATGAGTTACATCCAGGTAAATTTAATTTTCCACAACAGTTGCCCGTTGGTTCTTGATTGAACTGGATGTAATTAGTGAAGTCATTAATTAGTGAATTAATTACTTAAAAATTATATGTGAAATGACAGAAGGAGGTGGACATTAGGTCCACAAATTTACTTAATGTGTAGTGGATTATAATTATTACAATACTAAATTTACTAAGCCAAGTCTGGCTAAGATTTATATTAATGTGTATTTAAAATTTATATTAAAATTTTCTTACATGAGTAATTGCTAAGCTCAAGTGTAGCTAAGATTATATTAATGTATATTTAAAGTTTATATTATAATTTCATTACATGTAATTGCTAAGCTCAAGTAGCTAGGATTTATTCAAGGTAAGTTGTAATATTTACCTTTATAAACTGCATAATTAAGTACATAATCAGTGTTATTAATTAAGTTGAATTTAATACATTGCACCATGATTGAAAATGAGGAAATTAATGTAGAAGACAAACACATGTTACATGACCCTAGAAAGGGTCATGTAACAAAGGCATCAGCAGCAGCGTTGAGTGATGGCACGATCAGCAAAGTTGAGTGACTGCATCATTAACAGTGACTGCACCATCAACAATGTTGAGTGACTACACAATGAGCAGTGTTGAGTGACTGCACAATGAGCAGTGTTGAGTGACTGCACAATCAGCAGTGTTAAGTGACTGCACCATCAGTAATGTTGACTGACTGCACCATCAACAATATTGAGTGACTGCATTATCAGCAGTGTTGAGTGCTTGCACCATTAGCAGTGGTGAGTGACTGCACCATCAACAATGTTGTGTGACTGCACTATCAACAATGATGAGTAACTGCACCATAAACAATACTGAGTGACTGCACAATCAGCAATGTTGAGTGAGTGCAAAATCAGCAATGTTGAGTGACTGCACGATCAACAATGTTTAGTGCCTGCACCATCATCAGTGTTGTTTGACTGCACTATCGGCAGTGTTGAGTCACTGCACCATCAGCAAAGATGAGTGACTGCACCATCAGTAATGTTGTGTGACTACACCATCAGTAATGATGAGCGACTGCACCATCAGCAGCGTTGAATTACTGCACCAACAGCAATGTTGAGTGACTGCACTATAAGCAGTGTTGAGTGACTGCACCATCAAGAGTCTTGAGCGACTGAACTATACAGTTGTGTTGAGTGATTGCACCATCAGCAGTCTTTAGTGATTGCACCATCAGCACTCTTGAGTGATTGCACCATCAACAATGTTTAGTGACTACACCATCAAGAATTTTGAGGGATTTTACCATGAACAATGTTGAGTGACTGCCCATCAGCAGTGTTGAGTGACTGCACCGTCAGCAATATTGAGTGACTGCACCATCAACAGCGTTGAGTGCACCTTCAGAAATGTTGAGTGACTGCAAAGTCAAAAATTTTGAGTGACTGCACCATCAGCAGTCTTGAGTGAATGCAATATCAACAAAGGTGAGTGACTGCACGATCAGCAGTGTTGAGTGACTGCACCATCAACAGTCTTGAGTAAGTGCACCATCAGTAATGATGAGTGACTGCACCATCAACAGTCTTGAGTAAGTGCACCATCAGTAATGATGAGTGACTGTACCATCAGCAGTCTTGAGTGACTTCACCATCACCAGTCTTTAGTGACTGAACTATCAGTAGTGTTGAGTGACTGCACAATCAGCAGTCTTTAGTGATTGCACCATCAGCAGCCTTGAGTGACTGCACCAGAAGCAATGTTGAGTGACTGCACCATCAACAATGTTGAGAGAGTGCACCTTCATCAGTGTTGATTGACTGCACTATCAGCAGTGTTAAGTGACTGCATATTCAGCAAAGATGAGTGACTGCACCATCAACAACGTTGAGTGAGTACAGCATCAACAATGTTGAGGGACTTCACCATCAACAATGTTGAGAGACTGCACCATTAGAAGTGCTGAGTGACTGCACCATCAGCAGTGTTAAGAGACTGCGCCATCAACAATGTTGAGTGACTGCACCATCAACAATGTTGAGTGAGTGCAACATCAGTAACGTTAAGTGACTGCAACATGAAAAATTTGGAGTGACTGCACAATCAGCAGTCTTGAGTGATTTCAACATCAACAAAGTTGAGTGACTGCACGATCAGCAGTGTTGAGCGACATCACCATCAACAATGTTGAGTGACTGCACCATCAGCAGGGTTGAGTGACTGAACCATAAGTACTGTTGAGTGACTTCACCATCAGCAATGTTCGGTGACTGCACCATGAGCAAAGTTGAGTGACTTCACCATCAGCAATGTTCGGTGACTGCACCATGAGCAATGTTGAGTGACCACCATCAGCAAAGTTGAGTGACTGCACCATCAGCAATGTTGAGTGACTGAATAATCACCAATGTTCAGTGACTGCATCATCAGCAATGTTGAATGACTCCACTATCAGCATTGATGATTGACTGAACCATAAGAAGTGTTGAGAAACTGCACTATCAACAATGTTGAGTGATGGCACCGTCTGCAGGGTTGAGTGATTGAACCATAAGCAATGTTGAGTGACTGCACCATCAGCAGTGTTGAGTGACTGCTCCATCAGCAGTGTTAGGTGACTGCACCATCAGCAGTGTTGAATGACTGCACCATCAACAATGCTGAGTTACAGCACAATTAGCAATGTTCAGTGACTATGCCATCAGCAGTTATGAGTGACTGCACCATCAGTAATGATGAGTGACTGCACCATCAGCAATGTTGAGTGACTGCACCATGAGCAATGTTGAGTGACTGTGACATCAGCAGTACTGAGTGACTGCACCATCAGTAATGATGAGTGATTGCACCATCAGCAATGTTGATTGACTGCACAATCAGCAATGTTAAGTGAATACACCATCAGCAGTGTTGAGTGGCTGCACCTTCTACAATGTTTAGTGACTGCACCATCAGCAATTCTAAGTGACTGCTCCATCAGCAATGTTGAGTGACTACAAGATCAACGAAGTTGAGTGACTGCAATATCAACAATGTTGAGTGACTGCATAATCAGCGATTTTGAGGCATTGCAATATCAGCAATGTTGAGTGATTGCACCATCATCAACAGTGTTGAGTGAGTACACCATCAGCAGTGTTGAGTGACTGCACCATCAGCAATGTTGAGTGAGTGCAAAATCAGTAATTTTGGCTGACTGCACTATCAAAAATGTTGAGTGACTGCACCATCAGCAGTGTTGAGTGGCTACACCATCAGCAATGTTGAATGAGTGCACCTTCAACAATGTTGTGTGACTGCACCATGATCAGTGTTGAGTGACTGCACCATGAGCAATGTTGAGTGACTGCACCATCATCAGTGCTGAGTGAATGCACCGTCAGCAGTATTGAGGGACTGCACCATCCACAATGTTGAGTGAATGCACCATCAGCAATGCTGAGTGACTGCACTATCAACAATGGTGAGTGATTGCACCATCAGCAATATTGAGTGCACCAATAGCAGGGTTCATTGACTGCACCCTCTGGAAAGTTGAGTGACTGCACCATCAGCAGTGTTCAGTGAGAGCACCATCAACAGCATTCAGTGACTGCAACATCAAAAACGTTAAGTGACTGCACCATCAGAAGTGTTGAGAGACTGCAGTATCAGCAATGTTGTGCAAGTGCACAATCAACAATGATGAGTAATTGCACCATCAGCAGTGTTGAGTGACTGTAACATCAGCAATGTTGAGTGACCGCACAATCAGCGATGTTAAATCAGTGCAACATAAACAATGTTGAGAGACTGCACCATCAGAAATTTTAAGTGACTGCACCATTAGCAATGTTGAGTGACTCCACCATTAGCATTCGTGAGTGAGTGTTCGATCAGCAAAGTTGAGTGACTGCACCATCAGCAGTATTGAGTGGTTGCACCATCACCATCAGCAATGTAGAGTGACTGCACCATTAACAATGTTGAGTGATTGCACCATCAGCAGTGTTGATTGACTGCGCCATCAGCAACGTAGAGTGACTGCACCATCAGTAGTGTTGAGTCACTGCACCATCAGTAGTCTTGAGTGAGTGCACCATCAGCAGTGTTGAGTGTCTGCACAGCGTGTCAGCGTGCCTCGTTGTGCTCCGGGTTATCTCGTGTTTTCACGGTCGCTCTTACGTGCTAGAACTTTAATTTGTGTCATCAATCCTATACGATACATCCCTCTAGCGCCTGGAACCAATCTTGGGCGGAAAACATTATATACTGAGTCAAAAAAGGAGAATTAGTGTGCACTACCTAGCAGAGTTTACTGCCAGAGGGGAATCATAGGCCTGTGTCCCGTGTGGAAAAAAATAATAATAATTGAACTTTTCGTGTCAGAGGAAAGAAAGTCTCCCTGATAACATTGAGTATACATAGTGTATAGTGTATACTACAGTGGCTCCCTAGTATATTGATGATAAAGGCTAAAGTGTCATTTGAAAACAGGTGAATTTGTAAATGAAGTGATAAGCCTATAGAGGCAGGTGCCAGAAGTCGCCAGAAACTTACCACAGGTCAGCTGTTTTTAATAATCTTCCTGGCTTGCTAGTGTACTCGCATATAATCTAGTGATACCAGTGAATAGCAGAATACAGTGTTGTAGTAGCAACTAACCAGTATTATAATGGTACTTAGTGGAGTGGAGTGACTTTCATTAGTTTCTTTTTCTTGAAATACGAGACGTTACTGTGAATTTCATATAACCTGTAGTTACCAGCGGTCGCAATATACACAACGAGAAGCAATTATTACTACAGAAAAAGCGTCCTTCCTCCAAAATTTGCACCAGTCAACTATAGTGATAATATAGCATTTATTGTGGTGGAGACGGAAAAAAAAAAAAAAAAAAAAATAGAAAAGCCAGATACAGCGATTGATAAACAAGGAGGTCGACCGTTCGTCATTGTAGGAGCTGCCAGATATCACCGGCTCTTCAACACGCAAGTTATACTTTTGTATCAGTCAAATCACATATTACTCGGGTAGATAATTTCCAGTAGATCCTTCATGTGTTAGCTCAAATCACCGACCAGTATGTTTTAAATAAGTGACCCACTGATCAGAGCAGATCGACTGGTCCGAACCCTTGACTGGTCCCCTTGACTGGTCCGAACCCGGGACTGGTTTCAAACAGTTTCGTTGGACAATAAAGCAGACTGTAAACGGATGGGGTTGTAGGCGCCCTTATAAACACAAACATTAAAAATCAGGAACGTGACGGTAAGCTGTCCAATATACAAAAAGAGTTAGAAACAGAAATACAAATAGCTAGAGCTTCATTTAAGGTTATTAATATAATATTCAAGAGGTTGCTAGTAGAATTGCAGTAAATCAACCATTCAAATCATTATGAAGCTGTGTGTAGTCTGTGGTCAGTCAAACAAACGGGCTTCCACATGGATAAATTGTCATTTTTGTGGAAATTGGTGTCACGCCCCTTGTGCAGATATCCCAGAACTAGCTACAAGCAGTATTAAAACAGAGAAGTGTTTTTGGGTATGCCCAAATGAGGAAAATCTGTGGACTAAAATCACAAGGGTATTAAAAGAGGACAACATCAAAGCTGCTTTCATAGAAAACCTGGAAGCTTTCTACAACAGATGGGAACATAAAAAGTCTGGGCTGAATGGTACTGCCCTTGATACTGGCCATGTAGTCACAAACTGTAAGGCTGGAGGTGATGTCCTGGTAGTCAGTAAATGTGGGGCTGATAGTGCTGTCCTGGGAGACAGTAATGGTGAAGCCTGGGAAGCTGGAGGTGCTGTCCTGGGAGACAGAAATGGTGAAGCTGGAGATACTGTCCTGGGAGACAGTAATGGTGAAGCTGGAGATTTTGTCCAGGTAGTCGGGAATTATACGCAGGAAGGAATACATATAAATGACCTCATAGGGGACAGGAGCCATAGTAGGGAAACAAGTGTAGTCAAAGATAAGATAAAACCAATATTGCAAACTAGAAATACCGCAGGAAATAGCAAACAAGAGGACTCCAATAGCAATAGTGAGGATAAATTACCAAAAACAACTGGTGGGAGCTCCATTGTTGGTGCTAGGGAGGATAGAAGTAAGACAGGGAAACATGCACCAACAGGGAATACAGTCACAGAAACCCAAGGCAAGCGGAAACCAAGCCTGTGCACATACTATGCACTTGGTATCTGCTGGCATGGGAAATCTGGAAAAACAGATGGGACATGCAACTATGACCACCCTAGAAAATGCCATGCCCATATGACAACAGGAAAATGCAAACTCCCTTCCTGTAAGCTTTTTCACCCTGAAATGTGTACCTCTTCAGTACAGGAAAGACTGTGCTATAACTTAAATTGCCAGGCATACCATCTAAAGGGGACAAAAAGATACAAAACATCCAGGCCATGGGAAAACCTGGGTAGCCACAGCCACTCAAGAGGGAGAGGTTTTTTAGTGCCAGGAAGGAAAAAAAACTGGCAGGAAATGGCAGAAATCGTACACCAAATCCAGTCATTCCTGGAGTGGAACCACAGTCGATGGCCTCCACTCCAAACCAACAGATACAGATACTAATGCCGGAAAAAAAATCCCCCCCCAGTACCAACAATACCACCAGTCCGATAACATTCTTCTTTGCAAATATACAGGGTCTAAAGCCAGCAACAAACAACAAAATACCTTTCATCCGTGGACTGCTTGCAGAGGCAAAGGCAATGTTCGCGGCTTTCACTGAGACCCACATAAAGGATCACTTGGACAACGAAATATGGATCCCAGGTTACAACCTATACAGATGTGACAGAGTGAACAGGCAAAAGGGGGGGGTTGGCCTGTACATTGCAGAGTCACTTGTTTGCACAGAACTGCTTAATGCCTCAAATGACGTAGTGGAAGTTTTAGCAGTAAAGGTCGAGAACCAAAACCTAGTCATTGTGGTAGTCTACAAGCCTCCGGATGCAACATCCCAGCAATTCCAGGAACAGCTGTTAAAAATTGACCACTGTCTGGAAAATCTTCCAGCTCCTGCACCCAACATCTTGCTCCTGGGGGATTTCAACTTAAGGCACCTAAAATGGAGGAATATAGCAAATAATATTGTTGCAGTAATAACACCAGGAGGCAGCTCTGATGAAAACTCACACTCACACGAGCTTTTAAATCTCTGCACAAAATTCAATTTAAACCAGCAAATAATAGAGCCTACTAGACTGGAGAATACACTAGACCTCATCTTCACTAACAATGATGATCTGATAAGAAATGTCACCATATCAAAAACAATATACTCAGATCACAACATAATTGAGGTTCAGACATGTATGCGTGGAGCCCCAGACCGACAAAATGAGACTAGTCACGAGGGAGCATTCACCAAATTCAACTTCAATAACAAAAACATAAAGTGGGACCAAGTAAACCAAGTCCTAACCGATATAAGCTGGGAAGATATACTAAGCAACACAGACCCAAACTTATGCCTAGAACAGATTAACTCGGTGGCACTCGATGTATGCACAAGGCTTATTCCTCTAAGAAAAAGGAGGAGTAGATGTAAAATAGAAAGAGACAGGCGCTCCCTTTACAGGCGACGGAAAAGAATAACAGAGCGGCTAAAAGAGGTCAATATATCTGAAATGCGCAGGGAGACACTGGTCAGAGAAATAGCAAGCATCGAACTTAAGCTAAAAGAATCCTTTAGGAGTCAGGAATCGCGGGAAGAACTAAAAGCCATAAATGAAATCGAAAGAAACCCAAAGTATTTCTTCTCCTATGCCAAATCAAAATCGAGAACAACGTCCAGTATTGGGCCCCTACTTAAACAAGATGGGTCCTACACAGATGACAGCAAGGAAATGAGTGAGCTACTCAAGTCCCAATATGACTCAGTTTTTAGCAAGCCGCTAACCAGACTGAGAGTCGAAGATCAAAATGAATTTTTTATGAGAGAGCCACAAAATTTGATTAACACAAGCCTATCCGATGTTATCCTGACGCCAAATGACTTCGAACAGGCGATAAATGACATGCCCATGCACTCTGCCCCAGGGCCAGACTCATGGAACTCTGTGTTCATCAAGAACTGCAAGAAGCCCCTATCACGAGCCTTTTCCATCCTATGGAGAGGGAGCATGGACACGGGGGTCGTCCCTCAGTTACTAAAAACAACAGACATAGCCCCACTCCACAAAGGGGGCAGTAAAGCAACAGCAAAGAACTACAGACCAATAGCACTAACATCCCATATCATAAAAATCTTTGAAAGGGTCCTAAGAAGCAAGATCACCACCCATCTAGAAACCCATCAGTTACACAACCCAGGGCAACATGGGTTTAGAACAGGTCGCTCCTGTCTGTCTCAACTACTGGATCACTACGACAAGGTCCTAAATGCACTAGAAGACAAAAAGAATGCAGATGTAATATATACAGACTTTGCAAAAGCCTTCGACAAGTGTGACCATGGCGTAATAGCGCACAAAATGCGCGCTAAAGGAATAACAGGAAAAGTCGGTCGATGGATCTATAATTTCCTCACTAACAGAACACAGAGAGTAGTCGTCAACAGAGTAAAGTCCGAGGCAGCTACGGTGAAAAGCTCTGTTCCACAAGGCACAGTACTAGCTCCCATCTTGTTCCTCATCCTCATATCCGACATAGACAAGGATGTCAGCCACAGCACCGTGTCTTCCTTTGCAGATGACACCCGAATCTGCATGACAGTGTCTTCCATTGCAGACACTGCAAGGCTCCAGGCGGACATCAACCAAATCTTTCAGTGGGCTGCAGAAAACAATATGAAGTTCAACGATGAGAAATTTCAATTACTCAGATATGGTAAACATGAGGAAATTAAATCTTCATCAGAGTACAAAACAAATTCTGGCCACAAAATAGAGCGAAACACCAACGTCAAAGACCTGGGAGTGATTATGTCGGAGGATCTCACCTTCAAGGACCATAACATTGTATCAATCGCATCTGCTAGAAAAATGACAGGATGGATAATGAGAACCTTCAAAACTAGGGAGGCCAAGCCCATGATGACACTCTTCAGGTCACTTGTTCTATCTAGGCTGGAATATTGCTGCACTCTAACAGCACCTTTCAAGGCAGGTGAAATTGCCGACCTAGAAAATGTACAGAGAACTTTCACGGCGCGCATAACGGAGATAAAACACCTCAATTACTGGGAGCGCTTGAGGTTTCTAAACCTGTATTCCCTGGAACGCAGGAGGGAGAGATACATGATTATATACACCTGGAAAATCCTAGAGGGACTAGTACCGAACTTGCACACGAAAATCACTCACTACGAAAGCAAAAGACTTGGCAGACGATGCACCATCCCCCCAATGAAAAGCAGGGGTGTCACTAGCACGTTAAGAGACCATACAATAAGTGTCAGGGGCCCGAGACTGTTCAACTGCCTCCCAGCACACATAAGGGGGATTACCAACAGACCCCTGGCAGTCTTCAAGCTGGCACTGGACAAGCACCTAAAGTCAGTTCCTGATCAGCCGGGCTGTGGCTCGTACGTTGGTTTGCGTGCAGCCAGCAGCAACAGCCTGGTTGATCAGGCGCTGATCCACCAGGAGGCCTGGTCACAGACCGGGCCGCGGGGGCGTTGACCCCCGAAACTCTCTCCAGGTAAACTCCAGGGACTGCACCATCAGCAACGTTGAGTGACTGAACTATCAGCAGTGTTGAGTGACTGCACCATCAGCAATGTTGAGTGAATACAACTTAAGCAGTGTTGAGTGACTGCACCATCAGCAACGTTGAGTGACTGGACTATCAGCAGTGTTGAGTGACTGCACTATCAGATATGTTGAGTGAATACAACTTAAGCAGTGTTGAGTGACTGCACCATCAGCAATGTTGAGTGAATACAACTTAAGCAGTGTTTAGTAACTGCACCATCAGCAACGTTGAGTGACTGGACTATCAGCAGTGTTGAGTGACTGCACTATCAGAAATGTTGAGTAACTGTACCATCAACAATGTTGAGTGTACCATCAGCAATGATAAATTAGACACATGTGCAACTCTTGGGTATCTTTATTGAGGAAACGTTTCGCCACACAGTGGATTCATCAGTCCATACAAAGGGGAATATTGAAGAACAGGAGGAGAATGAGGTAACCAGTCCCTCAGCCTTTTGTCGATGTGGTCAGTCAATCAATCTTGAATAGAATACGGCATAAGTGCGGAGAAGGAGCTTGTAAACCGTAGGCAGGAGAGGTGCAGCAGTCGTAGGTGATGTCACATTTGTTCAATGTGGAAGTAGGTCGTGCCCAAGGGTTAGGCAAGCGAAGAATTGCCAAGTATTAAGATCCCAAGGAGTTGCAGTGTCTGACAGGATTGTAGATCAATGGTTCAGAGAACCGACACGTTGATAAATTAGACACATGTGCAACTCTTGGGTATGTTTATTGAGGAAACGTTTCGCCACACAGTGGCTTCATCAGTAACCTCATTCTCATCCTGTTCTTCAAGATTCTCCTTTGTATGGACTGATGAAGCCACTGTGTGGCGAAACGTTTCCTCAATAAAGATACCCAAGAGTTGCACATGTGTCTAATTTATCAACGTGTCGGTTCTCTGAACCATTGATCTACAACCATCAGCAATGTTGAGTGACTGCACCATCAACAATGTTGAGTGATTGTACTATCAACAATGTTGAATGACTGCACCATCAGCAGTGTTGTCACTACACCCTCAGAAATGTTGATTGACTATACCATAAACATTGTTGAGTGAATGCACCATCTGCAATACGAAGTGACTGCCCCATCAACAATGCTGAGTGACTGCACCATCAACAACGTTGAGTGACTGCACCATCAACAACGTTGAGTGACTGCATTATCAACAATGTTTAGTGAATGCACCATCAATAGTGTTGAGTATTTGCACCATCAGCAGCGTTGACTACCTGAACCATCAGCAATGTTGAATAAGTGCATCGCTGCGTGGTCTGGCAGGCAGACTCTGCTGCGTGGTCTCGCAGGGAGATTCTCCTGATTGTTCTGGCAGGCAGACTCTGCTGCGTGGTCTGGCAGGCAGTCTCTGCTGTGTGGTCTGGCAGGCAGACTGCTGCGTGGTCTGGCAGGCAGACTCTTCTGCGTGGTCTGGCAGGCAGACTCTACTGTGTGGTCTGGAAGCAGACTCTGCTGCGTGGTCTGGCAGGCAGACTCTACTACTGTGTGGTCTGGAAGCAGACTCTTCTGCGTGGTCTTGTAGGCAGACTCTGCTGCATGGTCTGGCAAGCAGACTCTTCTGCGTGGTCTGGCAGGCAGATTCTGCTGAACGGTCTGGCAGGCAGAACCTGCTGCACGGTCTGGCAGGCAGACTCTGCTTCACTTTCTGACGGGCAGACTCTGGTGCATGGTCTGGCAGGCAGACTCTGCTTCACTTTCTGACAGGCAGACTCTGGTGCATGGCCTGGCAGGCAGATTCTGCTGCGTGGTCTGGCTGGCAGACTCTGCTGCCTTGTCTGGCAGGCAGATTCTGCTGCGTGGTCTGTCAGGCAGACTCTGCTGCGTGGTCTATCAGGCAGTCTCTGCGGCGTGGTCTGGCAGGCAGACTCTGCTGCGTGGTCTTGCAGTCAGACTCTTCTGCGTGGTCTGGCAGGCAGATTCTGCTGAACGGTGTGGCATGCAGACTCGGTGTGTGGTCTGGGCAGGCAGACTCTGCTGCTTCGTCTGGCAGGCAGACTCTGCTGCGTGGTCTGGCAGGCAGACTGCTGTGTGGTCTGGCAGGCAGACTCTGCTGCACGGTCTTGCAGGCAGACTCTGAGGCACGGTCTGGCAGGCAGACTCTGGTGCAGGGTCTGGCAGGCAGACTCTGCTGCGTGATCTGGCAGGCAGACCCTTTTGCGTGGTCTGGCAGGCAGATTCTGCTGAACGGTCTGGCAGGCAGACTCTGATCTGTGGTCTTGGAAGGCAGACTCTGCTGCGTTGTCTGGCAGGCAGACTCTTCTGCGTGGTCTGGTAGGCAGACTCTACTGTGTGGTCTGGAAGCAGACTCTGCTGCGTGGTCTGGCAGGCAGAGTCTGCTGCGTGGTCTGGCAGTCAGACTCTACTGTGTGGTCTGGAAGCAGACTCTTCTGCGTGGTCTTGTAGGCAGATTCTGCTGCGTAGTCTGGCAAGCAGACTCTTCTGCGTGGTCTGGCAGGCAGATTCTGCTGCACGGTCTGGCAGGCAGACTCTGCTTCACTTTCTGACAGGCAGACTCTGGTGCATGGTATGGCAGGCAGACTCTGCTGCGTGGTCTGGCAGGCAGACCCTTCTGCGTGGTCTGGCAGGCAGATTCTGCTGAACGGTCTGGCAGGCAGACTCTGATGTGTGGTCTTGGCAGGCAGACTCTGCTGCTTGGTCTGGCAGGCAGACTATGCTGCGTGGTCTGGCAGGAAGACTCTGCCGTACGGCCTGGTAGGCAGATTCTGCTGTATGGCCTGGCAGACAGACTCTGCTGTACCGCCTGGCAGACAGACTCTGCTGCGTGGTCTGGCAGACAGACTTTGCTGCGTGGTCTGGCAGGCAGACTCTGCTGCTTCGTCTGGCAGGCAGATTCTGCTGCGTTGTCTGGCAGGCAGACTTCGCTGGGTGGTCTGGCAGGCAGACTCTGATATGTGGTCTTGGCAGGCAGACTCTGACAAACAAACCCAGCAATGGTTTATGATCTATGCGAGCAACAAACAAACCCAGCAATGGTTTATGATCTATGCGAGCAACAAACAAACCCAGCAATGGTTTATGATCTATGCGAGCAACAAACAAACCAGCAATGGTTTATGATCTATGCGAGCAACAAACAAACCCAGCAATGGTTTATGATCTATGCGAGCAACAAACAAACCAGCAATGGTTTATGATCTATGCGAGCAACAAACAAACCCAGCAATGGTTTATGATCTATGCGAGCAACAAACAAACCAGCAATGGTTTATGATCTATGCGAGCAACAAACAAACCCAGCAATGGTTTATGATCTATGCGAGCAACAAACAAACCCAGCAATGGTTTATGATCTATGCGAGCAACAAACAAACCCAGCAATGGTTTATGATCTATGCGAGCAACAAACAAACCAGCAATGGTTTATGATCTATGCGAGCAACAAACAAACCCAGCAATGGTTTATGATCTATGCGAGCAACAAACAAACCCTGCAATGGTTTATGATCTATGCGAGCAACAAACAAACCAGCAATGGTTTATGATCTATGCGAGCAACAAACAAACCAGCAATGGTTTATGATCTATGCGAGCAACAAACAAACCCAGCAATGGTTTATGATCTATGCGAGCAACAAACAAACCCAGCAATGGTTTATGATCTATGCGAGCAACAAACAAACCCAGCAATGGTTTATGATCTATGCGAGCAACAAACAAACCAGCAATGGTTTATGATCTATGCGAGCAACAAACAAACCCAGCAATGGTTTATGATCTATGCGAGCAACAAACAAACCCAGCAATGCAATGGTTTATGATCTATGCGAGCAACAAACAAACCCAGCAATGGTTTATGATCTATGCGAGCAACAAACAAACCCAGCAATGGTTTATGATCTATGCGAGCAACAAACAAACCCAGCAATGGTTTATGATCTATGCGAGCAACAAACAAACCCAATGGTTTATGATCTATGCGATGCAATTGTTTATGATATATGCGAGCAACAAACAAACCCAGCAATGGTTTATGATCTATGCGAGCAACAAACAAACCCAGCAATGGTTTATGATCTATGCGAGCAACAAACAAACCCGAGCAATGGTTTATGATCTATGCGAGCAACAAACAAACCAGCAATGGTTTATGATCTATGCGAGCAACAAACAAACCCAGCAATGGTTTATGATCTATGCGAGCAACAAACAAACCCAGCAATGGTTTATGATCTATGCGAGCAACAAACAAACCCAGCAATGGTTTATGATCTGTGTGAGCAACAAACAAACCTAACGGTTTATGATCTATGCGAGCAACAAACAAACCAGCAATGGTTTATGATCTATGCGAGCAACAAACAAACCCAGCAATGGTTTATGATCTATGCGAGCAACAAACAAACCAGCAATGGTTTATGATCTATGCGAGCAACAAACAAACCCAGCAATGGTTTATGATCTATGCGAGCAACAAACAAACCCAGCAATGGTTTATGATCTATGCGAGCAACAAACAAACCCAGCAATGGTTTATGATCTATGCGAGCAACAAACAAACCCAGCAATGGTTTATGATCTATGCGAGCAACAAACAAACCCAGCAATGGTTTATGATCTATGCGAGCAACAAACAAACCCAGCAATGGTTTATGATCTATGCGAGCAACAAACAAACCCAGCAATGGTTTATGATCTATGCGAGCAACAAACAAACCCAGCAATGGTTTATGATCTATGCGAGCAACAAACAAACCCAGCAATGGTTTATGATCTATGCGAGCAACAAACAAACCCAGCAATGGTTTATGATCTATGCGAGCAACAAACAAACCAGCAATGGTTTATGATCTATGCGAGCAACAAACAAACCCAGCAATGGTTTATGATCTATGCGAGCAACAAACAAACCAGCAATGGTTTATGATCTATGCGAGCAACAAACAAACCCAGCAATGGTTTATGATCTATGCGAGCAACAAACAAACCAGCAATGGTTTATGATCTATGCGAGCAATGGTTTATGATCTATGCGAGCAACAAACAAACCCAGCAATGGTTTATGATCTATGCGAGCAACAAACAAACCAGCAATGGTTTATGATCTATGCGAGCAACAAACAAACCCAGCAATGGTTTATGATCTATGCGAGCAACAAACAAACCAGCAATGGTTTATGATCTATGCGAGCAACAAACAAACCCAGCAATGGTTTATGATCTATGCGAGCAACAAACAAACCCAGCAATGGTTTATGATCTATGCGAGCAACAAACAAACCCAGCAATGGTTTATGATCTATGCGAGCAACAAACAAACCCAGCAATGGTTTATGATCTATGCGAGCAACAAACAAACCAGCAATGGTTTATGATCTATGCGAGCAACAAACAAACCCAGCAATGGTTTATGATCTATGCGAGCAACAAACAAACCAGCAATGGTTTATGATCTATGCGAGCAACAAACAAACCAGCAATGGTTTATGATCTATGCGAGCAACAAACAAACCAGCAATGGTTTATGATCTATGCGAGCAACAAACAAACCAGCAATGGTTTATGATCTATGCGAGCAACAAACAAACCCAGCAATGGTTTATGATCTATGCGAGCAACAAACAAACCAGCAATGGTTTATGATCTATGCGAGCAACAAACAAACCCAGCAATGGTTTATGATCTATGCGAGCAACAAACAAACCCAGCAGCAATGGTTTATGATCTATGCGAGCAACAAACAAACCCAGCAATGGTTTATGATCTATGCGAGCAACAAACAAACCCAATGGTTTATGATCTATGCGAGCAACAAACAAACCCAGCAATGGTTTATGATCTATGCGAGCAACAAACAAACCCAGCAATGGTTTATGATCTATGCGAGCAACAAACAAACCCAGCAATGGTTTATGATCTATGCGAGCAACAAACAAACCCAGCAATGGTTTATGATCTATGCGAGCAACAAACAAACCCAGCAATGGTTTATGATCTATGCGAGCAACAAACAAACCAGCAATGGTTTATGATCTATGCGAGCAACAAACAAACCAGCAATGGTTTATGATCTATGCGAGCAACAAACAAACCCAGCAATGGTTTATGATCTATGCGAGCAACAAACAAACCCAGCAATGGTTTATGATCTATGCGAGCAACAAACAAACCAGCAATGGTTTATGATCTATGCGAGCAACAAACAAACCAGCAATGGTTTATGATCTATGCGAGCAACAAACAAACCCAGCAATGGTTTATGATCTGAGTGTGAGCAACAAACAAACCCAGCAATGGTTTATGATCTATGCGAGCAACAAACAAACCAGCAATGGTTTATGATCTATGCGAGCAACAAACAAACCAGCAATGGTTTATGATCTATGCGAGCAACAAACAAACCAGCAATGGTTTATGATCTATGCGAGCAACAAACAAACCAGCAATGGTTTATGATCTATGCGAGCAACAAACAAACCCAGCAATGGTTTATGATCTATGCGAGCAACAAACAAACCCAGCAATGGTTTATGATCTATGCGAGCAACAAACAAACCCAGCAATGGTTTATGATCTATGCGAGCAACAAACAAACCCAGCAATGGTTTATGATCTATGCGAGCAACAAACAAACCCAGCAATGGTTTATGATCTATGCGAGCAACAAACAAACCCAGCAATGGTTTATGATCTATGCGAGCAACAAACAAACCCAGCAATGGTTTATGATCTATGCGCGAGCAACAAACAAACCAGCAATGGTTTATGATCTATGCGAGCAACAAACAAACCAGCAATGGTTTATGATCTATGCGAGCAACAAACAAACCCAGCAATGGTTTATGATCTATGCGAGCAACAAACAAACCCAGCAATGGTTTATGATCTATGCGAGCAACAAACAAACCCAGCAATGGTTTATGATCTATGCGAGCAACAAACAAACCAGCAATGGTTTATGATCTATGCGAGCAACAAACAAACCCAGCAATGGTTTATGATCTATGCGAGCAACAAACAAACCCAGCAATGGTTTATGATCTATGCGAGCAACAAACAAACCCAGCAATGGTTTATGATCTATGCGAGCAACAAACAAACCCAGCAATGGTTTATGATCTATGCGAGCAACAAACAAACCCAGCAATGGTTTATGATCTATGCGAGCAACAAACAAACCCAGCAATGGTTTATGATCTATGCGAGCAACAAACAAACCCAGCAATGGTTTATGATCTATGCGAGCAACAAACAAACCCAGCAATGGTTTATGATCTATGCGAGCAACAAACAAACCAGCAATGGTTTATGATCTATGCGAGCAACAAACAAACCCAGCAATGGTTTATGATCTATGCGAGCAACAAACAAACCCAGCAATGGTTTATGATCTATGCGAGCAACAAACAAACCCAGCAATGGTTTATGATCTATGCGAGCAACAAACAAACCCAGCAATGGTTTATGATCTATGCGAGCAACAAACAAACCCAGCAATGGTTTATGATCTATGCGAGCAACAAACAAACCAGCAATGGTTTATGATCTATGCGAGCAACAAACAAACCCAGCAGCAATGGTTTATGATCTATGCGAGCAACAAACAAACCAGCAATGGTTTATGATCTATGCGAGCAACAAACAAACCCAGCAATGGTTTATGATCTATGCGAGCAACAAACAAACCCAGCAATGGTTTATGATCTATGCGAGCAACAAACAAACCAGCAATGGTTTATGATCTATGCGAGCAACAAACAAACCCAGCAATGGTTTATGATCTATGCGAGCAACAAACAAACCCAGCAATGGTTTATGATCTATGCGAGCAACAAACAAACCCAGCAATGGTTTATGATCTATGCGAGCAACAAACAAACCCAGCAATGGTTTATGATCTATGCGAGCAACAAACAAACCCAGCAATGGTTTATGATCTATGCGAGCAACAAACAAACCCTGCAATGGTTTATGATCTATGCGAGCAACAAACAAACCCAGCAATGGTTTATGATCTATGCGAGCAACAAACAAACCAGCAATGGTTTATGATCTATGCGAGCAACAAACAAACCAGCAATGGTTTATGATCTATGCGAGCAACAAACAAACCCAGCAATGGTTTATGATCTATGCGAGCAACAAACAAACCCAGCAATGGTTTATGATCTATGCGAGCAACAAACAAACCCAGCAATGGTTTATGATCTGTGTGAGCAACAAACAAACCCAGCAATGGTTTATGATCTGTGTGAGCAACAAACAAACCGAGCAGCAATGGTTTATGATCTATGCGAGCAACAAACAAACCGAGCAGCAATGGTTTATGATCTATGCGAGCAACAAACAAACCCAGCAATGGTTTATGATCTATGCGAGCAACAAACAAACCAGCAATGGTTTATGATCTATGCGAGCAACAAACAAACCCAGCAATGGTTTATGATCTATGCGAGCAACAAACAAACCCAGCAATGGTTTATGATCTATGCGAGCAACAAACAAACCCAGCAATGGTTTATGATCTATGCGAGCAACAAACAAACCCAGCAATGGTTTATGATCTATGCGAGCAACAAACAAACCCAGCAATGGTTTATGATCTATGCGAGCAACAAACAAACCAGCAATGGTTTATGATCTATGCGAGCAACAAACAAACCAGCAATGGTTTATGATCTATGCGAGCAACAAACAAACCCAGCAATGGTTTATGATCTATGCGAGCAACAAACAAACCAGCAATGGTTTATGATCTATGCGAGCAACAAACAAACCCAGCAATGGTTTATGATCTATGCGAGCAACAAACAAACCCAGCAATGGTTTATGATCTATGCGAGCAACAAACAAACCAGCAATGGTTTATGATCTATGCGATGATCTATGCGAGCAACAAACAAACCCAGCAATGGTTTATGATCTTGCGATGATCTATGCGAGCAACAAACAAACCAGCAATGGTTTATGATCTATGCGAGCAACAAACAAACCAGCAATGGTTTATGATCTATGCGAGCAACAAACAAACCCAGCAATGGTTTATGATCTATGCGAGCAACAAACAAACCCAGCAATGGTTTATGATCTATGCGAGCAACAAACAAACCCAGCAATGGTTTATGATCTATGCGAGCAACAAACAAACCAGCAATGGTTTATGATCTATGCGAGCAACAAACAAACCAGCAATGGTTTATGATCTATGCGAGCAACAAACAAACCCAGCAATGGTTTATGATCTATGCGAGCAACAAACAAACCCAGCAATGGTTTATGATCTATGCGAGCAACAAACAAACCCAGCAATGGTTTATGATCTATGCGAGCAACAAACAAACCCAGCAATGGTTTATGATCTATGCGAGCAACAAACAAACCCAGCAATGGTTTATGATCTATGCGAGCAACAAACAAACCAGCAATGGTTTATGATCTATGCGAGCAACAAACAAACCAGCAATGGTTTATGATCTATGCGAGCAACAAACAAACCCAGCAATGGTTTATGATCTATGCGAGCAACAAACAAACCCAGCAATGGTTTATGATCTATGCGAGCAACAAACAAACCCAGCAATGGTTTATGATCTATGCGAGCAACAAACAAACCAGCAATGGTTTATGATCTATGCGAGCAACAAACAAACCCAGCAA
Organism: Cherax quadricarinatus; assembly: GCF_038502225.1. Lineage (NCBI taxonomy): Eukaryota > Metazoa > Arthropoda > Malacostraca > Decapoda > Parastacidae > Cherax > Cherax quadricarinatus. The sequence goes on along the minus strand of NW_027195899.1, from coordinate 68,488 downwards.
TGGTTTATGATCTATGCGAGCAACAAACAAACCCAGCAATGGTTTATGATCTATGCGAGCAACAAACAAACCCTGCAATGGAGCAACAAACAAACCCAGCAATTTATGATCTATGCGAGCAACAAACAAACCAGCAATGGTTTATGATCTATGCGAGCAACAAACAAACCAGCAATGGTTTATGATCTATGCGAGCAACAAACAAACCCAGCAATGGTTTATGATCTATGCGAGCAACAAACAAACCCAGCAATGGTTTATGATCTATGCGAGCAACAAACAAACCCAGCAATGGTTTATGATCTATGCGAGCAACAAACAAACCCAGCAATGGTTTATGATCTATGCGAGCAACAAACAAACCCAGCAATGGTTTATGATCTATGCGAGCAACAAACAAACCCAGCAATGGTTTATGATCTATGCGAGCAACAAACAAACCCAGCAATGGTTTATGATCTATGCGAGCAACAAACAAACCCAGCAATGGTTTATGATCTATGCGAGCAACAAACAAACCCAGCAATGGTTTATGATCTATGCGAGCAACAAACAAACCCAGCAATGGTTTATGATCTATGCGAGCAACAAACAAACCCAGCAATGGTTTATGATCTATGCGAGCAACAAACAAACCAGCAATGGTTTATGATCTATGCGAGCAACAAACAAACCAGCAATGGTTTATGATCTATGCGAGCAACAAACAAACCAGCAATGGTTTATGATCTATGCGAGCAACAAACAAACCCAGCAATGGTTTATGATCTATGCGAGCAACAAACAAACCAGCAATGGTTTATGATCTATGCGAGCAACAAACAAACCAGCAATGGTTTATGATCTATGCGAGCAACAAACAAACCCAAATGGTTTATGATCAATGGTTTATGATCTATGCGAGCAACAAACAAACCAGCAATGGTTTATGATCTATGCGAGCAACAAACAAACCCAGCAATGGTTTATGATCTATGCGAGCAACAAACAAACCAGCAATGGTTTATGATCTATGCGAGCAACAAACAAACCCAGCAATGGTTTATGATCTATGCGAGCAACAAACAAACCCAGCAATGGTTTATGATCTATGCGAGCAACAAACAAACCAGCAATGGTTTATGATCTATGCGAGCAACAAACAAACCAGCAATGGTTTATGATCTATGCGAGCAACAAACAAACCCAGCAATGGTTTATGATCTATGCGAGCAACAAACAAACCCAGCAATGGTTTATGATCTATGCGAGCAACAAACAAACCCAGCAATGGTTTATGATCTATGCGAGCAACAAACAAACCCAGCAATGGTTTATGATCTATGCGAGCAACAAACAAACCAGCAATGGTTTATGATCTATGCGAGCAACAAACAAACCGAGCAATGGTTTATGATCTATGCGAGCAACAAACAAACCCAGCAATGGTTTATGATCTATGCGAGCAACAAACAAACCCAGCAATGGTTTATGATCTATGCGAGCAACAAACAAACCAGCAATGGTTTATGATCTATGCGAGCAACAAACAAACCCAGCAATGGTTTATGATCTATGCGAGCAACAAACAAACCCAGCAATGGTTTATGATCTATGCGAGCAACAAACAAACCAGCAATGGTTTATGATCTATGCGAGCAACAAACAAACCAGCAATGGTTTATGATCTATGCGAGCAACAAACAAACCCAGCAATGGTTTATGATCTATGCGAGCAACAAACAAACCCAGCAATGGTTTATGATCTATGCGAGCAACAAACAAACCCAGCAATGGTTTATGATCTATGCGAGCAACAAACAAACCAGCAATGGTTTATGATCTATGCGAGCAACAAACAAACCCAGCAATGGTTTATGATCTATGCGAGCAACAAACAAACCCAGCAATGGTTTATGATCTATGCGAGCAACAAACAAACCCAGCAATGGTTTATGATCTATGCGAGCAACAAACAAACCAGCAATGGTTTATGATCTATGCGAGCAACAAACAAACCAGCAATGGTTTATGATCTATGCGAGCAACAAACAAACCAGCAATGGTTTATGATCTATGCGAGCAACAAACAAACCCAGCAATGGTTTATGATCTATGCGAGCAACAAACAAACCCAGCAATGGTTTATGATCTATGCGAGCAACAAACAAACCAGCAATGGTTTATGATCTATGCGAGCAACAAACAAACCCAGCAATGGTTTATGATCTATGCGAGCAACAAACAAACCAGCAATGGTTTATGATCTATGCGAGCAACAAACAAACCCAGCAATGGTTTATGATCTATGCGAGCAACAAACAAACCCAGCAATGGTTTATGATCTGTGTGAGCAACAAACAAACCCAGCAATGGTTTATGATCTGTGTGAGCAACAAACAAACCCAGCAATGGTTTATGATCTGTGTGAGCAACAAACAAACCCAGCAATGGTTTATGATCTGTGTGAGCAACAAACAAACCTAACAATGGTTTATGATCTATGCGAGCAACAAACAAACCAGCAATGGTTTATGATCTATGCGAGCAACAAACAAACCAGCAATGGTTTATGATCTATGCGAGCAACAAACAAACCCAGCAATGGTTTATGATCTATGCGAGCAACAAACAAACCCAGCAATGGTTTATGATCTATGCGAGCAACAAACAAACCCAGCAATGGTTTATGATCTATGCGAGCAACAAACAAACCCAGCAATGGTTTATGATCTATGCGAGCAACAAACAAACCCAGCAATGGTTTATGATCTATGCGAGCAACAAACAAACCCAGCAATGGTTTATGATCTATGCGAGCAACAAACAAACCAGCAATGGTTTATGATCTATGCGAGCAACAAACAAACCCAGCAATGGTTTATGATCTATGCGAGCAACAAACAAACCCAGCAATGGTTTATGATCTATGCGAGCAACAAACAAACCCGCCATGGTTTATGATCTATGCGAGCAACAAACAAACCAGCAATGGTTTATGATCTATGCGAGCAACAAACAAACCTATGCGAGCAATGGTTTATGATCTATGCGAGCAACAAACAAACCCAGCAATGGTTTATGATCTATGCGAGCAACAAACAAACCCAGCAATGGTTTATGATCTATGCGAGCAACAAACAAACCCAGCAATGGTTTATGATCTATGCGAGCAACAAACAAACCCAGCAATGGTTTATGATCTATGCGAGCAACAAACAAACCAGCAATGGTTTATGATCTATGCGAGCAACAAACAAACCCAGCAATGGTTTATGATCTATGCGAGCAACAAACAAACCCAGCAATGGTTTATGATCTATGCGAGCAACAAACAAACCAGCAATGGTTTATGATCTATGCGAGCAACAAACAAACCCAGCAATGGTTTATGATCTATGCGAGCAACAAACAAACCCAGCAATGGTTTATGATCTATGCGAGCAACAAACAAACCCAGCAATGGTTTATGATCTATGCGAGCAACAAACTAACCCAGCAATGGTTTATGATCTATGCGAACAACAAACTTATTCGGTCCGAGAAGTCCCAACGGGGAAAAACATACCGTTTGAGGGCCCTTACAACCACCTAAAAACAAAAACACACTCTCCCGGTTTGGTGTAGGTGGATGGTAGGTACTTCTTAATTGAAAGATTTACCCTTTAGGGAAGAAGTAGGTAGTTTTACTGTTAGTACACTAATATTAGGATTATTGAGGCAACTGTAGATAATAATAATGTAGACCTAAGACCTTAACATAGGTAGTAATAGGCCGATAATGTAGGCAAACACTAGGTTAAGTTAGCTAGGGAGAACTGGCAGCCCAAGTTTGAATGACGAGGCGCGGGTCTCGAAGACGCCAGCTCTCTCGAGGGCCTGGGATCTTCAGTCAACTTGGCGTCCACCAGGACGTTGCCATGTCCCTTGGACAGCTCTCCATCGGGCTGCTAACGGAGCCACTGGTTTCTTGGACCTCTTGGGGAGGGTCGATGGTGCTCGTGCAAGCAGCAGATCCCGGGGCAACTTGCTGCTGTTTGCAATGGCTGTCTGCCGAGGAGAGACAGGCACCTAGCAACATCTGTTGTTGGGGCAATGGATGAATTCCCTGCTATGTTTGTTAACTGCTCATTACTCTGTAATTTGTCTATGATTGTAATCATGTGATAACGTGTTTATCATTCATTACCTTTGAAACTTGTCATGATCTTGACCAGCTCTACCTGGAGCTCATTACCTTTGTAAATTCTCATGATTAATGTGTTTATGATTCATTACCTTTGCAATTATTCATGAGTGTGACCAGCTCTACCTGGAGCTCATTACCTTTGTAACTTGGTCATGATTATGACCAGATGTAGTTCATTACCTTTGTAACTTGCTCAGCTATCAAAACTTTGGAGTCCAGTCCCTGGACCAATTATGTACCTCTGTAATCTTTTGACTACCGCCCACAGGATGGGTATGGGGCGCATAATAAACATATTAAACTGAACTCTCTCTTCTATGACCAGACATCATCTGGACATCACGTGCCGTGATCAGCAGGCGGCGCCCCCCACGTGTCTTCACATATGAGACCTGGGGAAATCTGGTGGAGGCACCTCAACGTACCGTAGATGTCCTCCTCTGTCAGGCCCATACAGTAAGACGAGATCTCCACCTTTTCTTAGGATTCTGGCCAGTTTCTGGGGAAAGTAGTGAGTGAGTTGAACTGTGGGCCTTTGTGCAGCTGGCAGTGCATGCCCAGTATGTACCAGCATCTCTTGTCAGCCTAGAAGCTAGTGTCCGTGTCTGCATAGTTATACTAGGGGATACACACCCCCTTGGATATAGGAATTTCTGAGGTGCAGGCAGATCACTAATATTGATTGAATATTGCAGGAACTAAGGCTCCCGGTTGCATGTGGTTTCTGAGGGGAAGTCCAAAGGGGCTAAGCTTAGGGAGGTTGAAGATCAGGATATATGCTGCAACTCCAAGTAAGTTAGTCCTTTAAACGTGCATGCAGGCGAGATTTCTTGCAACATCAGTCATTTATGAAAATCTGTCCTATAAGCCACTTGTGAGGCTGAGGTACCGACCTCAGAGCTCGGTGTCAACAGAGCTTGCCAGGGTAGGCAACTCACTTGGAGGCAGTCCAGACAAATTTTCACAAGTGGTCCTTTGAACCGTGATGTGGAATAGCTAGGTTAAAATTAACATAGCTAGGCCACAGTTAGGAACCAGTTTAACAGAGTTAGGTTAAGTTAGTACACCTAGGCCCAGAGTTACACAGAGGCTAGGCCAAGCTGACTATACACAGAAGTTGTTATTTGCAGTAATTTACAGGCAGGCCAGGTAGGCTAGAGAAGCTTGTGAATTTAATTATTTACAGTGATTACAAGTAATCCAGAGTAGGAGACTTGTGTGTTAATTACTTACAGTGGATTTGCAAGGTAGCCACAGTTAGGCTAGGCTTGTGCAATATTTACAACAGTTATAGTAGCTAGGACAGATTTAACCTAGTTATTATTTACAGGGAGTTCTAAAGCCAGGTTTAAGCTATAGCACACTAGTTAGGTTAGGATTTACCTTATCCAACCATCCACGCTAGACTGAGTAAGCTGGGCACAGTTAGGCCAAGCTGTTTACACACATTATTTATTTACTGTTTCACAAGTTGAATTGTTGAATTTATTTGTGCTAACCAAGTGATTTTTAATTTGTATACTGCAATTTCATTGTGTGATTTTCATTGTCTTTGACTCATTTTAATGTGGGATTTGTGATTTGTACCTGAGACTAGGTTAAGTCCTGTAATTGTTTGCTGACATTGTACAGGAAATTTCTAGGTTAAGCTTTCACATTGATATACATTTCAGTTGGGTTTGAGAGCTAACAGTGTACCATTTAAATCAGAGTAGAGTCAATATAATAAAGGGAATAGTTAAACTTGTTGAGGAGCCTTGAGACTCGTTCATTCTTGCCTAATACCGTTCGTGCTGTGGGGTGGACTGAGTATACAATAGTGTCGCACTCCTAATTAAACCTCGACAATGGCAGATGGGAGTTCAGAAGAGTCTGGTTCAGTGTTAGCAAAATTAAAACGATCAGTGGCGGCATACAAAGGGCATCTGAACAGAACACGCAACAGGTGCAAGACTACTTGCCAAATAAGTAAAGTAGACTGCGATGATTTGCAAGACTGTTTGAAGCATTTGGGGGAAAAATGGGAAGCCTACGAACAAGCATTCTCAGCATATGAGCTACAGGCTATTAAGGATGATGAATCCCGGGATAGTCTTCGGCAGGCTCAGGACGAATTCACTAAGGATGATGTAGATTGTCAACAGAAGATGAATACGTACGAAGATAAGTTAAGTACATTAAAGGCTAGTATTCCAAGGGTGGTGTCGAACACCGCAGGTACCCCAGAGCAGCCAAACGCCTGTTAATATGTTGCCCAGATTGCCCCAGTTGAATTTACCAACATTTGACGGAACCCTAACAGAGTACATTGCTTTCTGGGATCAGTTTAAAGCCCAGATAGATGACAGGAACGATTTGTCAGATGCCGTCAAATTGCAGTATTTGCAGTCACAGCCTTAGACTTGGTCCGGCACTACCAGATTACTGACACTAATTTCCAACATGCCAAAGACCAATTAGAAGACATGTTTGGCAACACTGAAGAGATAAAAGTGGCCATACTTTATCGGTTGTTGGATCTAGAGGCTTGCCGACATGACCGCCTAGAGAAGTTCCGTATTGAAATTATGAGCTTGACAAATAGTTTCAGAGATTTGCATGATGAGGATGATTCAGAATGGGTCCTTAGCCAGGTGATTCAGAGGAAACTGGCTAGCACTACAGTGTATGAGTTACACTTAAAATATCGGACAAATTGGTTCACGATACAACAAATTGTTGAAGGGTTGGGGGATCTCATATTTCACCTGAGCGTAGGTCAGGGGAAGAAATTACCTACCAAGGAGAAGTCGATCAACTTCCCCAGACATTCGAGAGATAGACCTAAACCACCTCCTACTAGGGTCGGCACATATTATGCCCAGGGCCAGTCCTCCACCCACAGGGCCAAGGGAGAAGCCACTAAAACGGCCAGTATGAGACAGTGCTTGTTTTGTGAAGGAGAACACGCTAGTTCAGGGTGCTCGAGCTTCACCACCTATAACAAAAGGGTTCAACGACTAAGGGAGTTGAGACTTTGTTTCAAGTGTTGTGGAGAATATTTTGCCAGGGACTGTAGCGCCCAACTCAATGAGTGTCGGGGCTGCTGGAAAGGTAAGCACCACAGTGCAGTGTGTCCTAATGACACCAGATCAGCACAAGCTAAGGAGAGCAAACCGCAAGAAAGGGCAAGAGCAAGGACCTGAAGTAGTGGTGAGTGTGGTGAGTGCGGCACCGGGGGTTTGTTCTGGTGAGCAGTTTCAAGGTTCGGTGGCCTTGCCCACCATAATGGCAGTGGTTACAAATGGGAAGAAGTCTGAAACGACCCGTTTGTTCTTCGACAGTGGGGCACAGAGATCCTTTATAACAGAGAGTCTAGCAACTAGGTTGAAGCTGAAGACAGGTGGTAAAGTTGACATGAAATGGAAGGGTTTGGTGGGGAAGTCCCACGCAGGTCTTATCCAGTAGTCAATGTGATGGTCAGGTTAGCCGGGCATCGACGGGAAATTTCAGCCTTGATAGTGAAGAGGCTGCCCAATATCATTACCACTAAGGGACTGGCTGCAGCAGTCAAATGTTTGAGGGAGTTGGGTGTGAAGCTAGCGGAACCAGACATTGCTACAGACAACGTTAGTAATGTAGGAATCTTGGTAGGAGGAGATTACATAGACGAGTTCGTGTCCACGAGAAGGGTTATCAAGGAGGGTGTTGGCCTGTACAGGACTCCAGTGGGGTACATCGTAGGAGGCAGGGTACCAGCTCACTTCCCTGTGACCCCGGGAAAGGAGGGCTCTGGTATTACAGCGACTGAGGCTGTACTGGCGATGCGGATTGGGCTGCACAAAGATCTATCAGAGACGCAAGCTGGCATATCCGACGGTGAGCCGGTCCATGAACTATGGGACCTGGATGTAGTAGGGATTAAGGGTGACCAGCCGCCCTCTGAACACAAAGAGACGTATCGAGATTACTTGAACCATGTGCAGTTCAGGGACGGACAGTACTGGGTGCGACTCCCATGGAAACCGGTACACCCATCGCTGCCCACTAATTTCAAGAAGGCACGGGGTCAGTTGAATTCATTGGTGAACAGCCTGACCAAGAAGGGTCTGGTGGGGAAATACGATGACATTATTAAGGAACAGTTGGCCCTCGGTTTCATTGAGAAAGTACTCAATGCCAGCCCTGGGGAAAACACTCATTATCTTCCACACACGGCAGTCACCAAGGAGTCAGTAACCACTCCCATCAGAGTGGTCTTCAACTGCAGCTCACAGGCGAGTCCCCGAGAGCCATCGTTGAATGACTGCCTGCTCACAGGGCCCTCCCTGATGCAGAAATTAGCAGATGTGTTGTTGAGATTCAGGACAGAACAGTATGCCTATGCGGCAGATATTAGCAAGGCCTTCCTACGTATTGGGTTGCAGCCACAAGACAGGGACTACACAAGGTTCTTGTGGTTGGCTAACAGGGAGGTGTCCGAGCAAGGGTATGATACCTACAGATTCAGGGCGGTGTTGTTTGGCGCCACTAGTTTACCATTCCTATTATAGGCCACCATAGACTACCACCTTGCGAACTGTAACAGCCCGCTTAAAGAATTACTGAAGACCTTATTTTACGTAGACAACATGCAAGGTACCACCTCAGATGAAACGCTGTTGGTGGACATTTACCGAGAATCTAATCAGGAGATGCTCTTGGCTAACATGCCACTGAGAGAATGGGTGACAAACAATCCAACATTGTGGGGCACGGTGGAACGTGACTATGCTGGCTACTCAGTACCTGAGGTAACATCGGTGTTGGGACTGGAGTGGGAAATCAAGGAAGACAGACTTAGGCTAAAGAGGAAACCTGATGGGGAAGGGAAGCTGACCAGGAGGTCCTTGCTGAGTAAAGTGCAGACTGCCTTCGATCCTTTGGGTGTGTTGACACCCATCACCATTCGAGGGAGGATGCTAGTGCAACAGACCTGGGAGCTGAACCTAGGTTGGGACGACCCACTGCCAGAAACAGTCTGCCAGGAGTGGGATCTGGTTAGCAAAGATCTAGCAGAATTGCATGAGTTCACATTCCCCAGGTCCATCGGGTGCACCGGGCAAGGACTATGACTTGCATGTCTTCTGTGATGCCTCCTCCAGGGCCTATGGGGCAGTAGCGTATTTGGTGGCCGGGGACCAGGTCAGTCTGGCCACCAGTTGTGCGCGGGTGACACCCCTGAAGGATTGCTCGATCCCAAAGCTAGAGCTCACGGCGATGTTGCTGGGGTCAAGACTGGGGAAGTATGTAGAGGAGGTGTTGAGTAACCTGAGGGTGACACACACCTATGTATGGACAGACTCGGAGGTGGCCTTACAGTGGGTCCAGAACGACAGGTCTAAGCTCCCCTATGTCAGGAATTGGGTAAAGGAGATACGGGAGCTACAATCAACGTTAACAATTCTGTATGTGCCTACAGATCAAAACCCAGCCGACCTGATAAGCCGATGGGTGACACACAAAAAGCTGAGTAAAAGCAAGATTTAGTTCAAAGGCCCAGACTGGTTACCGGCAAAGGATTGCTGGCCAGAGCAGAAATTCGGGGAGACAACCAGCAGCATAGTACACTTTGTGGGGGAACCCGACACTGAATTATTTGACCCCAGGTGCTACTCCTCTTGGAGGAAACTTATATGAGTCACAGAAATGGTATTTCGATTTGTGAGTAAGCTGCATGACAAGGTAAGCCAAGGTCGACAGTTGTCTCTCGTGGGTCCCAGAGAATATTGGATAAGGCAGTACCAAAGGGAGAGGTTTCCATGAGTGCTGGAAGTACTGGTGACAGGGCAGCAGGATATGACGCCAGGACATGTGTCCAATGACGACTCAGGGAACAGTAAATTGGTCCACTCATTGGGATTGTTCCTAGATCATGCTGGGCTAATAAGATGCAGGGGAAGAATAGCTCAGCTATGCGGCCAAACATCACATGTTACTGGGAAATGAGGGATGGGCATCAGAGCTATTGATACATGATGCCCATCAGAGAACCTTACATGGTGGGTTTGGAGATACCCTCGCCTGCCTATATCAGAATTACTGGGTACTGAAGGGCCGAGCTGCCATCAAAAGGGTGCTAAAGAGTTGCACTGTCTGTCGGCGGTATGATGGGAGGACCCTACCATACCCAGGTCCCCCACCGCTGCCTCAGGAGCGGGTACATAGTGACAGGCCCTTTGAGACAGTGGGAATAGACTATACTGGGGCTATCACGTTGAAGAACCCAGGAGACGATAGGGTAGGCCCTCAGGAAGTATATGTCTGCCTGTAAACTTGTGCCACTACTCGAGCCGTGCATTTGGAGTTGGCGGAAGATATGTTGACAGAGACTTTCGTGAAGTTGTTCAGGAGGTTTACAGCCAGATTCTCGTGCCCATGATTGATTATCTCGGACAATGGGATGAGCTTCAGAGCAGCTGATAAAGTTTTCAGGAATCTTAGGGACAACGGAGGAGTACGAGAATATCTGAAGAGAATAAAGTGCGAGTGGAGGTTCATAGTTCCCAGAGCGCCTTGGCAAGGGAGTTTCTACGAACACATGGTGGGCACAGTCAAAAGCTGCATTCAGAAGGTCTTGCACGGCAAGAGTGAGCATTGATGAATTGAGGACAGTGTTAGCTGAGATAGAGGCAAGAGTCAATAACAGGCCTCTGACCTACATGCAAAATGGGATTGGCGAGCAAGAAGCTCTCAACCCCAATCACATGCTGTTTGGAAGGAGGATTGAGCCCTTCCCTGCAATTTTGAGCCAGTCTTCCAAGGAGCAGGATTATTATGGGCCAGATGGTCCCCCCATCATGAAGAAATGCACAGGAGTCACAACAGACTGGTGAACATCCTGGACAAATGGAACCAGGTGTGGTGCAGGGATTACTTGAGAGCCCTGCGGGAACATTTCTATGGTGCAGACCCCGAGGCAAATAAGATGATGCTAAGTGAAGGGGACCTGGTGCTAGTAGAATCCGAGGCACCCAGGGCATACTGGCCGCTTGGCCTGGTGGTGTCGACCCACCCAGACAAGGCTGGGCAGTTGAGAATGGTGAAGGTGAGAATGAATGGTGTCGAGACTATAAGACCGGATGTTGGAACTTATTCGGTCCGAGAAGTCCCAACGGGGAAAAACACACCATTCGAGGGCCCTTACACCCACCCAAAAACAAAAACACACTCTCCCGGTTTGGCGTAGGTGGATGGTAGGTACTTCTTAACTGAAAGATTTACCCTTCAGGGAAGAAGTAGGTAGTTTTACTGTTAGTACACTAATATTAGGATTATTGAGGCAACTGTAGATAATAATAATGTAGACCTAAGACCTTAACATAGGTAGTAATAGGCCGATAATGTAGGCAAACACTAGGTTAAGTTAGCTAGGGAGAACTGGCAGCCCAAGTTTGAATGACGAGGCGCGGGTCTCAAAGACGCCAGCTCTCTCTTCTATGACCAGACATCATCTGGACAACACGTGCCATGATCAGCAGGCAGCGCCCCCCACGTGTCTTCACATATGAGACCTGGGGAAATCTGTTGGAGGCACCTCGACGTACTGTAGATGTCCTCCTCCGTCAGGCCCATACAGTAAGGCGAGGCCTCCACCTTCTCGTAGGATTCTGGCCAGTTTCTGGGGAAAGTTGTGAGTGAGTTGAACTGTGGGCCTTTGTGCAGCTGGCAGTGCACGCCCAGCACGTAAGATAAGATAAGATAAGATAAGATTTCGTTCGGATTTTTAACCTCGGGGGGTTAGCCACCCAAGATAACCCAAGAAAGTCAGTGCGTCATCGAGGACTGTCTAACTTATTTCCATTGGGGTCCTTAATCTTGTCCCCCAGGATGCGACCCACACCAGTCGACTAACACCCAGGTACCTATTTGCTGCTAGGTGAACAGGACAACAGGTGTAAGGAAACGTGTCGAAATGTTTCCACCCACCGGGAATCGAACCCGGGCCCTCCATGTGTGAAGCGGGAGCTTTAGCCACCAGGTCACCGGACCACCAGCGTCTCTTGTTGGCCTAGAAGTTAGTGTCCGTGTCTGTATAGTTATACTGGGGATACACACCCCCTTGGATATAGGAATTTCTGAGGTGCAGGCAGGTCACTAATATTGATTGAATATTGCAGGAACTAAGGCTCCCCGTTGCACGTGGTTTCTGAGGGGAAGTCCAAAGGGGCTAAGCTTAGGGAGGTTGAAGATCAGGATATATGCTGCAACTCCAAGTAAGTTAGTCCTTTAAACGTACATGTAGGCGAGGTTTCTTGCAACATCAGTCATTTATGAAAATCTGTCCTATAAGCCATTTGAGGGCAGCGAAGATGGAGATACGGCGATTGACCGAGGAAAACAAGAGGATTCGTAGTAGTCCTCCTGTTTCGAGTCCTCAGGTCAAGAAGCGATCGTGGTCAGTGGCTGGACAGCAGGGGACGACGAAGTTGACGATCAAGAAGACGAATGGAAAGCCAGAAACGATGAAGAAGAAAGAGACTGCTGTGGAAACTCCCGTGGAAACCTCCAACGCATTCTCGGTGCTACCCGACGAATGTGAGTCTACTACTGGGATCGTCACGACGAACGACAACAAGGAAGGTAAGAATATTGTTGTTGTTGGGGATAGCCAGGTTAGATACATGGATAGGGCATTCTGCTTGAAGGACAGGAGTAGGAGACAAAGGGTATGCTTTCCTGGGGCTGGGATGGAGGACATTGTTAGCCGGCTTGACAACATCATGAACGGTAATGGGATCAATCCTATTATTTGCCTCAGTGCTGGAGGCAATGATGTAGGCAAGCGTAGAAGTGAGGATTTAGTTAGAAAGTTCAGGACAGCTATAGACATGATTAGGAAGAAGGGGGGGCGCCCTGTTATATGTGGCATTTTGCCAAGAAGAGGTGTTGGTAATGAATGGTTGTCCAGAGCAATTGGTATTAATTGTTGGCTGGATAAACACTGTAAGGATAATGCAGTACCATTCATTGACAACTGGGACAACTTCTATGGCCGAAATGACATGTATGCCAGGGATGGGGTTCACTTATCCAGGGCAGGTGTGGGTTTTCTTGCTAACTCAGTTGAGGGGGTTGTTAGGACTTTAAACTAGGATTAGTTAGAGGTATGGGTTTAGAAATGATTAATAATGAGTATGGATATGTTGACTTATGCTCTGATATTAAGAATCTTAATAGTAACTGTCATGGAGTAACTCTGGGTAATGATAATTTCAGAAATTGTGTGAAAACAAAGATGAATAGGAAAAATGTGCAGAAGAAAAAACATATGATGGTATTTTATGCTAACAGTCGAAGTGCAAGAAATAAAATTAATGAACTACGTTTGGTAGCATGTGCTGGGAACTTTGATATCATTGCATTAACTGAAACGTGGTATGATTTAAAGAGTCGGGATATGACTGCTGAGTGTAATATTCAGGGATTTAAGTTATTCAATGTGGATAGATGTAATGGGAAGGGGAGAGGAGTTGCATTGTATGTTCGAGAAAATATTAATTGTTGCATAAAAACAGGTATAAAAATAGATGGAGCAGTAACAGAGTCTGTTTGGGTAGAGTTCGTGGAGGGCCAAGAAAAACTAATTCTAGGTGTAATATACCGACCTCCAGGCTTGGATCACGATAGAGGGAGACTTCTTTGGGACGAAATTGTTAGGGCTTCTGGACACAGTAACGTAGTCATAGTAGGGGACTTTAACTTTAGCCAAATTGACTGGAATTCTTTGACAGGTAATCTAGAGTCCAGTGACTTCATGGAAACAGTTCAGGACTGTTTTCTGAAACAGAGTGTAACTGAACCTACCAGGGGTAATAATTTGCTAGACCTAGTCTTGTCAAATAAGGAAACACTCGTGAATAATCTGGAGATCACTGAAGAGCTTGGCGCAAGTGATCACAAATCCATCACCTTTAGCATTAATTGGGAATGCAAGAATAATGATAATACAGTAAAAATCCCCGATTTTCGTTCTGCCGATTATAATGGACTTAGGGAACATCTGTCTAATCTTGATTGGGGTTATCTAGCTAATGATTTTATTGACGATAATCATACTTATGAATATGAAGGGATCTGCTTTTATGATTGTTTTCTTAATAATGTACACAGTGCCCAGAGTATATACATTCCCCAGAGAGAAATTAGGTCTAATAATAACGATCCCAAATGGGTTAACAGGAGGCTAAAGCATCTATTAGGGGAGAAAAGGGGAATTTATAGGCGCATCAGAAGAGGAGAGGTTAACCTTACTGACCAATATGTTCAGCTTAAAAGAGAAGTAAAAAAGGCGATTAGAAAGGCTAAACGTGACTATGAAATTAGAGTTGCTAATGAATCAAAGACTAATCCAAAGGGGTTCTTTCAAGTGTATAGGACGAAGGTGAAGGAAAAAGTAGGACCTCTGAAATCTGGGAATGGACAGCTGACGGATAATGAACTGGAAATGTGTTCCTTATTTAATGACTATTTTTTGTCAGTTTTTACACAGGAAGATGTAAATGAGATTCCAGTAATTAACAATTATTTAGTTCCTGATGAATTTAAGTTAACTAATATTACTGTCACGAGGGACATGGTTATTAAACAGATAGACAAACTGAAACAAAATAAGTCCCCGGGACCCGATGAGTTGTTTTCAAGGGTACTTAAGGAATGCAAGATGGAGCTTAGTCAGCCATTAACGAGTGTATTCAATGCGTCCATCCTTACCAGTGTTGTGCCAGAGATGTGGAAGATGGCTAATGTGGTTCCTATATTCAAATCAGGGGATAAGTCCACTCCTTCAAATTACCGTCCAATAAGCCTGACATCTATAGTGGGCAAGTTATTAGAATCAATTATAGCTGACATTATCAGAAGTCACCTTGAAGAGCATAACTTGATAAATGAATCTCAGCATGGATTCACGAGAGGTCGTTCCTGCCTGACAAACTTACTGACGTTCTTCAATAGAACATTTGAGGCAGTTGACAGTGATAAGGAATATGATATTGTTTATTTGGATTTTAGTAAAGCCTTCGACAGAGTACCTCACAAGAGACTCTTAAGAAAAGTGGCAGCTCATGGTATAGGAGGTAAAGTTCTAGCATGGATTGAGGCATGGCTTACCAATAGAAAGCAGAGAGTTACCATTAATGGAGTGAAATCTGAATGGGGATTAGTCACTAGTGGCGTTCCACAAGGATCAGTTTTAGGCCCTCTCTTGTTCATAATTTACATTAATGACCTTGATGAAGGGATTACTAGTGACATGAGTAAGTTTGCTGATGATACAAAGATAGGCCGTATAATTCACTCTGAGGAGGATATCAATGAACTCCAGGACGATTTGAACAAATTAATGTCTTGGTCTGAGAAATGGCAGATGAAGTTTAATGTGGATAAGTGTAAGGTACTTGCCCTTGGTAATGAAAATAACCCTCGTAGCTATAATCTAGGTGAAGTAGAGCTTGGTCATACAGAATGTGAAAAAGACTTGGGAGTCATGGTAAGCAGAAATCTAAAGCCAAGACAGCAGTGCCTCAGTGTGCGCAACAAGGCCAACAGATTACTTGGATTTATCTCAAGAAGTATAAGTAACAGAAGTCCAAAAGTTATTTTGCAGCTCTATACATCACTAGTGAGGCCTCATTTGGATTATGCTGCTCAGTTTTGGTCCCCTTACTACAGGATGGACATAGACTCATTAGAGAACATACAGAGAAGAATGACTAAAATGATTTACTGTGTAAGGAACCTCCCGTATGAAGATAGACTTAAAGCCTTAAATCTCCACTCTCTGGAGAGGCGTAGAATGAGGGGAGATATCATTGAAGTGTATAAGTGGATGACGGGCATAAACAAGGGAGACATTAATAAAGTACTGAGGGTGTCGAACCAGGTAAGAACCAGGAATAATGGATTTAAGTTGGATAAATTTAGATTTAGAAAGGACATAGGTAAGTACTGGTTTTCTAACAGAGTTGTAGATGCGTGGAACAGTCTTCCCAGTGGGCTGATAGAGGTTAGGACCTTGGGTAGCTTTAAGAAGAGACTGGACAAATATATGAGTGGGAGGGGCTGGGTTTGATTGGTGTCAAGGGGTACGGGAGTTATTTCTTGAGTAGCTTTAGGTAGATGTCGTTTTGATAAGGACCTGCCTCGTATGGGCCAGTAGGCCTTCTGCAGTGTTCCTACATTCTTATGTTCTTATGTTGTGAGGCTGAGGTACCGACCTCAGAGCTCGGTGTCAACAGAGCTTGCCAGGGTAGGCGACTCACTTGGAGGCAGTCCAGACAAATTTTCACATTACCCTTTTAGGGTAATACAATTATTATTAAAAATAATTATGAAACAATATTAATAAAAATTTCAGGTATTATGTTAGGTGAATATATTTTATATGTAATATAGTATGAAATATATTCATGCATTTCAGATTAATATGAATATACTGATGTCATCTATTTTCTTGGTTTGATATTATTGCTCAGGTTAATTAAAAAAAAATAAAATGAAGCTCGAAATCAAAACACTTAGAACGTCATATATGTGAGACCTGCTTGTGTCTGCTTACACTGCTGTGCTTGTTGTAGACAAACACCTGAGACCTGCTTGTGTCTGCTTACACTGCTGTGCTTATTGTAGACAAACACCTGAGACCTGCTTGTGTCTGCTTACACTACTGTGCTTATTGTAGACAAACACCTGAGACCTGCTTGTGTCTGCTTACACTACTGTGCTTATTGTAGACAAACACCTGAGACCTTCTTGTATCTGCTTACACTGCTGTGCTTATTGTAGACAAACACCTGAGACCTTCTTGTGTCTGCTTACACTGCTGTGCTTGTTGTAGACAAACACCTGAGACCTTGTGTCTGCTTACACTGCTGTGCTTGTTGTAGACAAACACCTGAGACCTTCTTGTGTCTGCTTACACTGCTGTGCTTGTTGTAGACAAACACCTGAGACCTGCTTGCCTCTGCTTACAAAGCTGTGCTTATTGTAGACAAACACCTGAGACCTGCTTGCCTCTGCTTATAAAGCTGTGCTTGTTGTAGACAAACACCTGAGACCTGCTTGCCTCTGCTTACAAAGCTGTGCTTATTGTAGACAAACACCTGAGACCTGCTTGTGTCTGCTTATAAAGCTGTGCTTGTTGTAGACAAACACCTGAGACCTGCTTGTCTCTGGCTGGTTGGTTTTCGATAGACTTTAAAACGAAGTTCATGGTCAGTTTTGCAGAGAACATCAAGGAAAGGAAGAGTGTTGTCGACTTCTTCTTCAAGTGTGAACTGGATGGAGGGCTCGACCTGGTTGAGCTTGTCTTGAACATTGAAGCGCCTGACTATAAATACTCGCGTACCTTCCACCCCAGGTAGATGTGTTTGTGACTTGAAAAAGCCCACTGTGTGGGCGAAACGTTGTCAATAAAGGATCACATTAAACTGCATATGTGTTTATGTTTCCATTGTGTCGGTATTTTATACCATTTATTGTCATCGTCCTTGACTATAATTGAGAATTAAAAGCAAAGTTACATAAGTACTTGTCTAATCCAGTTTAAGTACTGAACTCCCTCTATATTTCTGATAAAAATGGCCAGACCCGTTTTATTTTATAATAGGATATGTCCCTTTATTTTATAATATACATGTTAAGGCTAATATTAATGCTAATATTGTATTATATTATGTTTTGTTAGGCTTTAATATTCTTATTTCCATGTAGTGGGAAACCACTAGGTTTAAGTGCCGGTTAGCAGTTCAGGTACTGAGGTCTCCCTCAGTCACGTGACCAACCTGACGTCGGCTTACCACTCAGTGGTACCGTCAGTAGGTTCACCACCCTTGCTCTGAGTAGCTTTACAGCACTCGCTGAGAGTAGGTCCTTCACACTCACTCTGACTAGCACTCCCACCTCTATTCCGGGCTTGCATAGCCAAGGGAGTGTACCTCACTCAGTTATTCATTAACCTCTCATAAGAGACATGTCAAGTTCTCTCTTGTGGTCGTTTTTCTTTCATGATTGACTTCCTTTCTTAAGCTTGTCACTTTAGAGTTATTTATACTCTAGCGAATCAATCTTTCAGTTGACTGAGCAAGCCTTGTTGGCCTTGTGGGTTAATTTGTTGTCTATGCTATTCTAAGTCATGCTGGATGGGAATGAGACTAAGTCCGTCACTTACGAGTTCTGGTATACTCTAAATTGATAGTTCAGATAAGTCTTTATAACCATTATAAGTTACTTTGTGGTTAAGTCTTAATAATCATTATAGGTGCATATTACTGGTGAACTTAGTACAAAGCTCGATCTCAAGAGGTTCATTTATTCATATTAATGTACTGGTACGTACCAAAAGAAATGTAAGAGTTAAACTCCTTATTTTATGTTAATCCTAACATTATATCATACATTAAGCTAAAACTCTACTAGTAAAAATTCTAAGTTTTAGTTATTTGTTTCGTAATCCTGAATTCTTATTAAAAGTTATTGTTACAAAACCGTAAACAGGCCATATGTTCAACAAGAATGCTACCTTAAAACTCTACCATACCACTGGAGAAGGTTAAGAAGACGAGTTTTGTAACAGATATTCACACCACACATTGCCCTCAGACATGACATCTCCACTGCCTCCAGCCTTCTCCTCGCTGCAACATTCATCACCCATGCTTCACACCCATATAAGAGCGTTGGTAAAACTATACTCTCATACATTCCCCTCTTTGCCTCCAAGGACAAAGTTCTTTGTCTCCACAGACTCCTAAGTGCACCACTCACCCTTTTCCCCTCATCAATTCTATGATTCACCTCATCTTTCATAGACCCATCCACTGACACGTCCACTCCCAAATATCTGAATACATTCACCTCCTCCATACACTCTCCCTCCAATCTGATATCCAGTCTTTCATCACCTAATCTTTTTGTTATCCTCATAACCTTACTCTGTCCTGTATTCACTTTTAATTTTCTTCTTTTGCACACCCTACCAAATTCATCCACCAATCTCTGCAACTTCTCTTCAGAATCTCCCAAGAGCACAGTGTCATCAGCAAAGAGCAACTGTCACAACTCCCACTTTATGTGTGATTCTTTATCTTTTAACTCCACGCCTTTTGCCAAGACCTTCGAATTTACTTCTCTTACAACCCCATCTATAAATATATTAAACAACCATGGTGACATCACACATCCTTGTCTAAGGCCTACTTTTACTGGGAAATAATTTCCCTCTTTCCTACATACTCTAACTTGAGCCTCACTATCCTCGTAAAAACTCTTCACTGTTTTCAGTAACCTACCTCCTACACCATACACCTGCAACATCTGCCACATTGCCCCCCTATCCACCCTGTCATATGCCTTTTCCAAATCCATAAATGCCACAAAGACCTCTTTAGCCTTATCTAAATACTGTTCACTTATATGTTTCACTGTAAACACCTGGTCCACACCCCCCCTACCTTTCCTAAAGCCTCCTTGTTCATCTGCTATCCTATTCTCCGTCTTACTCTTAATTCTTTCAATAATAACTCTACCATACACTTTACCAGGTATACTCAACAGACTTATCCCCCTATAATTTTTGCACTCTCTTTTGTCCCCTTTTCCTTTATACAAAGGAACTATGCATGCTCTCTGCCAATCCCTAGGTACCTTACCCTCTTCCATACATTTATTAAATAATTGCACCAACCACTCCAAAACTATATCCCCACCTGCTTTTAACATTTCTATCTTTATCCCATCAATCCCGGCTGCCTTACCCCCTTTCATTTTACCTACTGCCTCACGAACTTCCCCCACACTCACAACTGGCTCTTCCTCACTCCTACAAGATGTTATTCCTCCTTGCCCTATACACGAAATCACAGCTTCCCTATCTTCATCAACATTTAACAATTCCTCAAAATATTCCCTCCATTTTCCCAATACCTCTAACTCTCCATTTAATAACTCTCCTCTTCTATTTTTAACTGACAAATCCATTTGTTCTCTAGGCTTCCTTAACTTGTTAATCTCACTCCAAAACTTTTTCTTATTTTCAACAAAATTTGTTGATAACATCTCACCCACTCTCTCATTTGCTCTCTTTTTACATTGCTTCACCACTCTCTTAACCTCTCTCTTTTTCTCCATATACTCTTCCCTCCTTGCATCACTTCTACTTTGTAAAAACTTCTCATATGCTAACTTTTTCTCCCTTACTGCTCTCTTTACATCATTCCACCAATCGCTCCTCTTCCCTCCAGCACCCACTTTCCTGTAACCACAAACTTCTGCTGAACACTCTAACACAGTGGTTCCCAAACTGGGGGTAAATTACCCCCTGGGGGTAATTTAACCATTTTTGGGGGGTAATGGAGGGGTGACAGAAAAAAAGTTATGAATTCTGAAAATCAAGAAAACAATGCGGTACCCGGTATGAGGATTATTGTTAACTTTGTCTTAGTATATAAAGTTGTAAAATAAACCTATTATAAGTAAGTAATAAAGTTAAACCAAATAACAATAAACATCAAAAACTAATATACAGTATTAGAAAAGAAGAAATATATAGCTAAGTGTGTGGAAACCCAAAAGTATTTTGACAAGTATGCTTCAGGACAAAAGTCACTCAGTAGCCCAGATCGACCTGTCCAGTACGCGTCACTCACTTCCTGAGGCTGCCTCTATTTCACACTGTCAGTTTATCTGTGAGCATCAGCCGAGGTAGACATAAGCTGGTATGAAGCCAAGAATTCCTAAACTAGCTTCAAGTATGCAACTCCATCCATCCCACTGATGTTCTTGACATCTTTGGTAATAGTCATTAGAGATGCACAATGTTCAAATACAATAAATAAAAGAAAATATCTCAAGTGTTTTAATTTAGCCATATATATCAATAATAACAACATTTTGTGAAAGGGGTAACATGCTTTATGTGGCATGTTAAATTGGGTAACAAGCTGAAAAAGTTTGGGAACCACTGCAGTCTAACACTACATTTTTAAACCTACCCCATACCTCTTCGACCCCATTGCCTATGCTCTCATTAGCCCATCTATCCTCCAATAGCTGTTTATATCTTACCCTAACTGCCTCCTCTTTTAGTTTATAAACCTTCACCTCTCTCTTCCCTGATGCTTCTATTCTCCTTGTACCCCATCTACCTTTTACTCTCAGTGTAGCTACAACTAGAAAGTGATCTGATATATCTGTGGCCCCTCTATAAACATGTACATCCTGAAGTCTACTCAACAGTCTTTTATCTACCAATACATAATCCAACAAACTACTGTCATTTCGCCCTACATCATATCTTGTATACTTATTTATCCTCTTTTTCTTAAAATATGTATTACCTATAACTAAACCCCTTTCTATACAAAGTTCAATCAAAGGGTTCCCATTATCATTTACACATGGCACCCCAAACTTACCTACCACACCCTCTCTAAAAGTTTCTCCTACTTTAGCATTCAGGTCCCCTACCACAATTACTCTCACTTGGTTCAAAGGCTCTTATACATTCACTTAACATCTCCCAAAATCTCTCTCTCTCCTCTACATTCCTCTCTTCTCCAGGTGCATACAGGCTCTTCTGTTGGGACTCCGGTGGGGTGAGCAGGGAGGAAGGGAAAGATGAAGTTTAGCGCTAGAGAGGAGTGTAGAACTGAGCCATGTCTTAACCCAAAGCTAAGGCGAACGTGGGTCAGAGAATGGTACCTGTCAGAGAATCCAAGGTTATTTGTAAATAGGGTTAGGAGCAGGATAATGCAAGGAGTAGAAAAGGTTGTGTTGGTTTGTGGGTCTGCGAATGTCTTCGTCAAGGAGAGAGGTCCAGTAGTCATGTCGTGTCTCAAGTTTGTCTATCTGTCTGTCACTGAGCGTCTTCCAGTACAGATTCAGCGCAGGGATGTCTAATTGGGCATGGAGAGACTCGCTTGTGGCGAAGTCCTCCCATCTGACATCAAGCACCCAGCGCAGCGCCTTGTTCTGGACACGCTGCAGTTTAAGTAAGTTTGTTTTAGCTGCAAGAGAGAGGGCTAGAGGAGAGTAAGTTATCAGAGGACGTATTAGGGATTTGTAGAGGTGTAGTTTGGTGCGTTGGGAGGCATGTTTCAGCTTGTAGAGGCCCGCAAGGGCCTTACTAGCTATTGCATGCCTTGAGTGAATGTGTCCGTGTAAGCGAAGAAGGTAGTCAAGATTAACGCCAAGGACAGTGACAGATTGTGTGATGGGGATGTAAGTGCGGGTGTCAGCTGTTCTGAGCTCGACAGGTAATGGAGGATCACGTTTCCTGTAGTTAAAATATGTAATGCTGGATTTAGCTGCATTGGTTTTGATCCTCCATTTTTGTTCCCAGATGGCTATCCTGTCGACCTCATTTTGTGTTTTGTGTGTGAGTGTATCTATATTGGCATGAGTGATAAGTTGTGTAATGTCGTCTGCATAGGCTAGTGTGATGGAGTTGTGGTATACAGGTGTTGGAATGTCGTTAGTGTATAAAATGTAGAGGGTAGGGGAGAGGACAGATCCCTGGGGTACTCCAGCATTTAGTGTGAAGTAGTCAGAGTAACAGCCTTGGAATTTGATTCTCATGGTACGGCCGTCTAGGAAGTTGCAGAGGAGTTTACGAGTAGTGAGAGGCAGGTTAAAGTTAGTGCAGAGTTTGTACTTGAGCCCTTCGTGCCAGACAGTGTCAAAAGCTTTTTCAACGTCTTTTGCAACCAGGGCTGTCCTGTTTCTTTGTTTTGTGTTTATGTGGATGTAGTTGAGAATGATGTTAATGGCATCCTGTGTGGATCTGTGTGTTCTGAAGCCAAACTGGCCATCAGAAAGTAGAGAGTTGTGTTCCAGGTATCTGCGAAGGCGATGGTTGATGAGTTTTTCAAAGAGTTTTCCTAAAGTTTCGAGGAGGCTGATAGGGCGATAGTTTCTAGGATCAGAGTGGTCTTTTTTGGGTTTAGGAAGGAGGATAGCAGTAGCAGCTTTGAAGAGGGAAGGGAAGTATCCAGAGGCAAGGGAGGCATTGAGGAGGTTTGTGTAGGCAGTAATGATAGAGTCAGGAAGGTGTTTTAGGATAATATGGTTTAGGCCAGAGGCACCAGGAGCCTTGGGAGGAAGGTGTCTGAGGAGAGTTTTAATGTCTGTGTTGGTGAAAGGAGTGTCGAGTTCTTGGGAGGAGGTAAGAGAGTCCAGATGGATGTGGCTATCTGGTGTTGTTTCTTGTGTGTGTGCAGTGTTCCAGTGTTCTATGTTCTGAATGTGTTGAATAACGTTAGGGTGAGGTGGGTGAGGGTGGAAGATGTTCTCCCAGATGTGTTTGAAGATGTTAGTAGCAGCCTGCGGGTCTGAGATGTGTGTGTTGTTGTGGGTGATGTGTTTGAATTTGTTGGTGGGAGTTGTGCCTCTGATTTTTTTGATAAAGTTCCAGAAGGCTTTAGTGTTTTTAATACGCTGTTTGTCTGCTTGTTGTATGAGTTGTGACCAGTGATTGTTGTGGTCTTGGTCTAGGCTGTGTAGAATGTTGTTTCTAAGGTAAGTGAGATCTAATCGGACTTGATTAAATCTATGTGTGTTGTAGAGGAAGCGGTTGTGGTAGCAGATAATTAGTCTTCTTGTTCTGAGTGAGGGTTTGAAGGAATAACGAGTGGTGTGAGTTTTCTTTGGTATTGCGATGTTGGCTGCTTGTGTAATGGTGTCCTGGATGAGATCAAGTTGAGTATCGATGTCAGAGATAGGTTTGTTGTTGTAGTCATAGGTGAGGTTAATATTGTCTATGTGTTGTTTGAAAGCATCCCAGTCAGCGTTCTTGTAGGAGAAGGAAGGTGTGGCTGGAATGAGGATAGGGTTGGAGGAGATGTGTAAGATGACTGGGATGTGATCAGAGCCTGTAATAGGGCCAGGTGAGATGTAGTGTTGAAATAGAGAGCTGGCTCGGTTTGCCAGAATGATGTCTGGTTTGCCTTGGCCCGTGTGGTTGTAGAAGGTGTTGAAGTCTGGGCCGAGATGAATTAGGTGTTTATGGTTTGTGAAGTTGAGTAATTGGTGACCAAGTTGGTTGTTACTGGTGTGATGAAAGGCGGTGTGTTTGGCATTCATGTCAGCTAGTAGGTATGTTGGTGTGTTGGTGTAGTTGAAGACTAAGGAAAGGTCGTGTATGTTGAGAATAGTGTTTGGGCGAGCATAGGTGGTGAAAAAGATAAAGGGGCCAAGGTGGGTGTGTATTCTGACTGCAAGACAGTGTTGGTGAATAAAAGGGATTGGGAGAAATTCGTGTTTTATGTTGGATTTGACAAGGATGGCAACCCCATCGTGGGGATCATAGGGGGACTGTAGTGCAGTATAACCATAATGGCGGATACGTTGAGGGGCTTTGAGGCAGGTACTGTTTAGCAAAACAATATCTGGCCTCTCTGCTTCAAGGAGCTCGGCCAGTAGGTGTCTAATTGTAAAGTAAGAACGTACGTTGAACTGAATCACCTTAAACATGATTTAATGGTTTCGTCATAGCAAAGT
This sequence comes from Cherax quadricarinatus, assembly GCF_038502225.1. Taxonomy (NCBI): domain Eukaryota; kingdom Metazoa; phylum Arthropoda; class Malacostraca; order Decapoda; family Parastacidae; genus Cherax; species Cherax quadricarinatus. The sequence continues at coordinate 43,806 of NW_027195899.1, read as the reverse complement.
TAATGTCGGGGGAGGAGTTTGGATTAAAGCCCGTGATAGTGGTGCCATCAGTGGATGTGTGTTTGTAGGTGTTACGGACCCGTTTCCTGGAGGGGGAGGAAGAGATGGATCTGTTTTTATGTTCTTTGGTCTGTCTGTCAGAAGTTGGGGCAGGTTTAGGTTTGAGTGGATTTTGTCTGGAGGAGGTGGAGTTGGACCTGGATGAAGTTTTGGTTGTGGTGGAGGAGTGGGCGAAGGTAGATGCAGAGGAAGTGGAAGCTTTGGTAGGGGATGAGGAAGTGGAAGCTATGGTAAGGGATGAGGAAGTGGAAGCTTTGGTTGGGGATGAGGAAGTGGGTAAGGAGGTGGGGGGAGGGGTGGTCGTAGCAGCAGCAGTAGGGGTGTTGGTGGGAGGGGTAGAAGTAGTGAAGAGGGGTAGGGGAGGAGGAGAGCTGGTGGGTGTAGGAAGTGGGGGAGTGGGAGAGAGGGAAGAGGGAGAGGTTGTAGGGGGCTTAGAAGAGAGAAGATTGTTAGCAGACAAGATTAGCTTAAGGACATGTGAGTAGTCTGATTGGTAAGCTTGAGGGATTACCATCGCAGAGTGGGCAGCAATGGCTAGTTGACAGTTAGTTTTGTAGTCTAGTGTGGGTGTAGGTGTAGAAGGAGAAGTGCTTGTAGTCTGTGTGTTGGTGTTTGATGTGTGTAGAGTAGAATAGGTAGACCAAGTACGTGGGGGAGGCCCAGGCATTGGGGGTTGGGGAGGGAGGTTTGGTAGGGGATGGAGGTGCAGGGAAGGGGTTGGGGAGGGAGGGAGGTTGGCTTGCTCTGAGGGAGGAGAGAATGTCTTTTCTAGAAGGGCAGGAATTTGCAACTGCAGTGTGTGACCCGCCACAGTTAGAACATTTAAGGGGGAGGTTGCAAGTGTTCCAGAAGTGGCCAGTTGCTGAACATCTGGAGCAGATTTGTGTGGAAGTGCATGAGATTTTGTCGTGGCCGAATTTGTAGCATTTCAGACATTGTGTGATGGGGTGAAAGTTTGGAGTGAAGAGAGTGTTTGGAGGAATGCGGATGGTCTTGGCAAGGATTCCTTGATTGAAGAGTGTAGAGGCGTCAGAAGGAGTTGAACAGCGTATTTTGAGGATGGTAGAGTTTTCAGGTCTGTAAATATCGTCAACAGAGACTTTGTTCTTAGTACTAATGTCTTTGATTAAGTCTTCTTTGTCTGTGTCATAGGCAGTCAGGAGAGAATAGTCTACGTGTTTTGCGATCACTGTGCATTTGGCGCGGTGCTCAGGAGTCCAAATAATAGTGAAGCCTGCGTTGAGAAGTTTTTGTCTGGTCTCGGTTGAGGTGTACGTTTCGTAAGAATGTCTGTCAAGAAGGAGTTTGAAGCCTGAGTTGGTTTTAAAGACTTTCAGCTGAGGTGCGCCAGTGATCTGGTACAATAAATTTCCAGGACAGATAGTGGCATGATCAGATTTAGAGTATTTGAGGTTAAGCGAGAAAGAATTGGGTTTGGAAGAGGTAGAGGCAGGGTAGGCCTTAGAGGCAGGAGTAGACAGAGTAGAGGCAGGTGTTGGCGGTAGAGGAGGAATGGTAAGGGGGAAGGAAGTGGAAGGCATTGAAGGCATCGTAAATTAGATGTGGCGGCCAAATCTGTGAGAATAATTGGCTAGGCAAGTACGTGTGAAGTAGACACACGTACTTGCCTGGCTATAACTTTAAAGTTTTCTTGTGGAGTCCGTCGCTGGAGGCACAGGACACTGAAGAGGTGAGCTGTAGCTTGATGGAGCACTGTATGCCCTGAACTTCGAGGAGAGGCAACACTGGCTGTATGGCGTGCAGACCACACGTACAGGCTGAGGCGTGGAGACTTCAGACAGCAACAGGAGTGCAGAGGGAGGCTTCCTGCCCTTGGGTAGGCAGCCACCGACGCACCAATCCTGATGGTGAAGACGAAGGTCCAGTAACCACCACTGGATGAAGAGAGGCAACACTGGCTGTGAGCGGTGAGGAGAGCCAACACTAGCTGTATGGCGTGCAGACTTCACATACAGGCTGAGGCGTGGAGACTTCAGACAGCGGCGAGGAGAGGCAACACTGGCTGTATGGCGTGTAGACTACACGTACAGTCTGAGGCGTGGAGACTTCAGACAGCAACAGGAGTGCAGAGGGAGGCTTCCTGCCCTTGGGTAGGCAGCCACCGACGCACCAATCCTGATGGTGAAGACGAAGGTCCAGTAACCACCACTCTGAGGAAAGTCACTCTCAACACGGGGTAATTAGAGAGGCGAGATCGTTGGTCGATGAAGGTGTGTGTCCCCGAATTAAGCCTGAATGCCTTCCACATCCCCCCCCCAGGCGCTGTATAACCCTCCGGGTTTAGCGCTTCCCCCTTGATTATAATAATAATAATCCACTTGTGTCGACATCCGGCAATAATTCACTAGTGCTGGTCAGGTCTGTTCCCACAGTAACCGTTCCTCCACGGGCACTCTCCATGTGACACTGTAATCCATATTTTCCTATTTAGTGTTCACTGATATTCCTTTTTTGTTTGTTCAAAGGAGTATATGCACTTTATGGTTGCACACGCTTATTTCCTGCATTCTGTTCCCTCTGCTAGTATCAAGACACCCAATTTTGACAGAGCATAACCGCGTGTGACTGTCCTGCGCGGGAGTTGGTGAAATGTCCTAAACGTGTCCCCACATATCCCCACATCAAATAACATCAGTCATTCCAGGATATCATATTCTGCGTTGTTTTATTCTGGTTTCCTCTGTGGAACAATATCATTACCTTCCAACTCTAGTTTGTTCAGCACAGCGAATTTTCTATTGGTCACCATTTTATTAGCAGTTGGTGTCAAGCTGCTGGGCTTGGTGTCTGTGAAAAATTGCATTCACTTGGATGAATCTCATTACATACATACAAGTAAATGGTAACAAAGATAATTATTATTTATCAAAGTTACATAGACAAGTAGGAGTTTGGGACACCTAGGTCGCAAAAAATGTCCCCCTTCGATACCTACCATTGTCATATCCACAAGTTGCTCTGGACCTATTAATTATAAATGAAATATACATACACCAGGAATTCTGGTAAATATATAAATTTGTGGACTGTATACTAAAATTAAAAAATTATTATATATAAACACATTTACATAACAGAAGGAAAATATCTTAATATCACTCACCAATTTGACTGGAGATTAATGTGTCATGTACAGGACATCCCCCCCTTTTGCCTACATTTATGAAAAATTTACTGGCCAGAATTTAAACATAAATTAGACAGCTTATCTGAGGTTCCTGGAGTTGTCTTGTCCAGTCGCCTGATATCTCAAGTTATGCAGTAATGCACATCCAACAATTTCGCCTCCTATTTGAGAGGTCTCAACCCAATTTTACCTCTAGAGCAAGAAAATTCTTCACATTACTAACAAATGTCTGTTACTCTCAATTCAAAACAAACAACAATCGCGAGTGTCCTTCTGCCCAGGTGCAGAAAATTTCTCATTTTTTATGACATAAATATTATTAAACACAGTGTGGCCATCTATTTGCATATAACTACTGTATTTCTGGAAAATATATACGGTATTTTCCACAGTGTCATTCCTTACTTCTGGTAATGTATTAGTCATTGTATTTTTGGTTTGTGAGGTTTCTATACATCGAGTACTGTTTTTCTGCGGACGAAAGAGGACACAGCCATGGAATGACAATGGTCACCCTCTACTGTATTCGCTAATATAAATCGTCCATCCTTAATTTCCTAGAGGAAGCATCTGCACCGATTATATCCGTGAAGTTATTTATAATTCATATTTATATTCCCACTACAGCCTCCCTGACAGTAGCCACAGTAGCGTTATTCCAACTCCAGCCTCCCTGACAGTAGCGACAGTGGTGTTATTCCCACTCCAGCCTCCCTGACAGTAGCCACAGTGGTGTTATTCATACTCCAGCCTCCCTGACAGTAGCCACAGTGGTGTTATTCCCACTCCAGCCTTCCTGACAGTAGCCACAGTGGTGTTATTCATACTCCAGCCTCCCTGACAGTAGCCACAGCGGTGTTATTCCCACTCCAGCCTCCCTGACAGTAGCCACAGTGGTGTTATTCCCACTCCAGCCTCCCTGAAAGTAGCCACAGTGGTGTTATTCATACTCCAGCCTCCCTGACAGTAGCCACAGTAATGTTATTCATACTCCAGCCTCCATGACAGTAGCCACAGTAGTGTTATTCCCACTCCAGCCACCCTGACAGTAGCCACAGTGGTGTTATTCATACTCCAGCCTCCCTGACAGTAGCCACAGTGGTGTTATTCCCACTCCAGCCTCCCTGACAGTAGCCACAGTGGTGTTATTCCCACTCCAGCCTCCCTGACAGTAGCCACAGTAGTGTTATTCCCACTCCAGCCTCCCTGACAGTAGCCACAGTAGTGTTATTCCCACTCCAGCCTCCCTGACAGTAGCCACAGTAGTGTTATTCCCACTCCAGCATCCCTGACAGTAGCGACAGTGGTGTTATTCCCACTCCAGCCTCCCTGACAGTAACCACAGTGGTATTATTCCCACTCCAGCCTCCCTGACAGTAGCCACGGTGGTGTTATTCCCACTCCAGCCTCCCTGACAGTAGCCATGGTGGTGTTATTCCCAATCCAGCCTCCCTGACAGTAGCCACAGTGGTGTTATTGCCTCCCTGACAGTAGCCACGGTGGTGTTATTCCCACTCCAGCCTTCCTGACAGTAGCCACAGTGGTGTTATTCATACTCCAGCCTCCCTGACAGTAGCCACAGTGGTGTTATTCCCACTCCAGCCTCTCTGACAGTAGCCACAGTGGTGTTATTCCCACTCCAGCCTCCCTGACAGTAGCCACGGTGGTGTTATTCCCACTCCAGCCTCCCTGACAGTAGCCACGGTGGTGTTATTCCCACTCCAGCCTCCCTGACAGTAGCCACAGTGGTGTTATTCCCACTCCAGCCTCCCTGACAGTAGCCACAGTGTTATTCCCACTCTAGCCTCCCTGACAGTAGCCACGGTGGTGTTATTCCCACTCCAGCCTCCCTGACACTAGCCACAGTGTTATTCCCACTCCAGCCTCCCTGACAGTAGCCACAGTGTTATTCCCACTCCAGCCTCCCTGACAGTAGCCACAGTGTTATTCCCACTCCAGCCTCCCTGACAGTAGCCACAGTGTTATTCCCACTCCAGCCATCCTGACAGTAGCCACAGTGTTATTCCCACTCCAGCCTCCCTGACAGTAGCCACAGTGTTATTCCCACTCCAGCCTCCCTGACAGTAGCCACAGTGTTATTCCCACTCCAGCCTTCCTGACAGTAGCCACAGTGTTATTCCCACTCCAGCCTCCCTGACAGTAGCCACAGTGTTATTCCCACTCCAGCCTCCCTGACAGTAGCCACAGTGTTATTCCCACTCCAGCCTCCCTGACAGGAATCTCAGTGTTATTCCCACTCCAGCCTCCCTGACAGTAGCCACAGTGTTATTCCCACTCCAGCCTCCCTGACAGTAGCCAGTGTTATTCCCACTCCAGCCTCCCTGACAGTAGCCACAGTGTTATTCCCACTCCAGTCTCCCTGACAGTAGCCACAGTGTTATTCCCACTCCAGCCTTTCTGACAGTAGCCACAGTGTTATTCCCACTCCAGCCTCCCTGACAGTAGCCACAGTGTTATTCCCACTCCAGCCTCCCTGACAGTAGCCACAGTGTTATTCCCACTCCAGCCTCCCTGACAGTAGCCAGTGTTATTCCCACTCCAGCCTCCCTGACAGTAGCCACAGTGTTATTCCCACTCCAGCCTCCCTGACAGTAGCCACAGTGTTATTCCCACTCCAGCCTCCCTGACAGTAGCCAAAGTGTTATTCCCACTCCAGCCTCCCTGACAGTAGCCACAGTGTTATTCCCACTCCAGCCTTCATGACAGTAGCCTCAGTGTTATTCCCACTCCAGCCTCCCTGACAGTAGCCACAGTGTTATTCCCACTCCAGCCTCCCTGACAGTAGCCACAGTGTTATTCCCACTCCAGCCTCCCTGACAGTAGCCACAGTGATATTCCCACTCCAGCCTCCCTGACAGTAGCCACAGTGTTATTCCCACTCCAGCCTTTCTGACAGTAGCCACAGTGTTATTCCCACTCCAGTCTCCCTGACAGTAGCCACAGTGTTATTCCCACTCCAGCCTCCCTGACAGTAGCCACAGTGTTATTCCCACTCCAGCCTTCCTGACAGTAGCCACAGTGTTATTCCCACTCCAGCCTTCCTGACAGTAGTCACAGTGTTATTCCCACTCCAGTCTCCCTGACAGTAGCCACAGTGTTATTCCCACTCCAGCCTCCCTGACAGTAGCCACAGTGTTATTCCCACTCCAGCCTCCCTGACAGTAGCCACAGTGTTATTCCCACTCCAGCCTCCCTGACAGTAGCCACAGTGTTATTCCCACTCCAGCCTCCCTGACAGTAGCCACAGTGTTATTCCCACTCCAGCCTCCCTGACAGTAGCCACAGTGTTATTCCCACTCCAGCCTCCCTGACAGTAGCCACAGTGTTATTCCCACTCCAGCCTTCCTGACAGTAGCCACAGTGTTATTCCCACTCCAGCCTCCCTGACAGTAGCCACAGTGTTATTCCCACTCCAGCCTCCCTGAGAGTAGCCACAGTGTTATTCCCACTCCAGCCTCCCTGACAGTAGCCACAGTGATATTCCCACTCCAGCCTCCCTGACAGTAGCCACAGTGTTATTCCCACTCCAGCCTTTCTGACAGTAGCCACAGTGTTATTCCCACTCCAGTCTCCCTGACAGTAGCCACAGTGTTATTCCCACTCCAGCCTCCCTGACAGTAGCCACAGTGTTATTCCCACTCCAGCCTTCCTGACAGTAGCCACAGTGTTATTCCCACTCCAGCCTTCCTGACAGTAGCCACAGTGTTATTCCCACTCCAGCCTCCCTGACAGTAGCCACAGTGTTATTCCCACTCCAGCCTCCCTGACAGTAGCCACAGTGTTATTCCCACTCCAGCCTCCCTGACAGTAGCCACAGTGTTATTCCCACTCCAGCCTCCCTGACAGTAGCCAGTGTTATTCCCACTCCAGCCTTCCTGACAGTAGCCACAGTGTTATTCCCACTCCAGCCTCCCTGACAGTAGCCACAGTGTTATTCCCACTCCAGCCTCCCTGACAGTAGCCACAGTGTTATTCCCACTCCAGCCTCCCTGACAGTAGCCACAGTGTTATTCCCACTCCAGCCTTCCTGACAGTAGCCACAGTGTTATTCCCACTCCAGCCTCCCTGACAGTAGCCACAGTGTTATTCCCACTCCAGCCTCCCTGACAGTAGCCACAGTGTTATTCCCACTCCAGCCTCCCTGACAGTAGCCACAGTGTTATTCCCACTCCAGCCTCCCTGACAGTAGCCACAGTGTTATTCCCACTCCAGCCTCCCTGACAGTAGCCACAGTGTTATTCCCACTCCAACCTCCCTGACAGTAGCCACAGTGTTATTCCCACTCCAGCCTCCCTGACAGTAGCCACAGTGTTATTCCCACTCCAGCCTCCCTGACAGTAGCCACAGTGTTATTCCCACTCCAGCCTCCCTGACAGTAGCCACAGTGTTATTCCCACTCCAGCCTCCCTGACAGTAGCCACAGTGTTATTCCCACTCCAGCCTCCCTGACAGTAGCCACAGTGTTATTCCCACTCCAGCCTCCCTGACAGTAGCCACAGTGTTATTCCCACTCCAGCCTCCCTGACAGTAGCCACAGTGTTATTCCCACTCCAGCCTCCCTGACAGTAGCCACAGTGTTATTCCCACTCCAGCCTTCCTGACAGTAGCCACAGTGTTATTCCCACTCCAGCCTCCCTGACAGTAGCCACAGTGTTATTCCCACTCCAGCCTCCCTGACAGTAGCCACAGTGTTATTCCCACTCCAGCCTTCCTGACAGTAGCCACAGTGTTATTCCCACTCCAGCCTCCCTGACAGTAGCCACAGTGTTATTCCCACTCCAGCCTCCCTGACAGTAGCCACAGTGTTATTCCCACTCCAGCCTCCCTGACAGTAGCCACAGTGTTATTCCCACTCCAGCCTTCCTGACAGTAGCCACAGTGTTATTCCCACTCCAGCCTCCCTGACAGTAGCCACAGTGTTATTCCCACTCCAGCCTTCCTGACAGTAGCCACAGTGTTATTCCCACTCCAGCCTTCCTGACAGTAGCCACAGTGTTATTCCCACTCCAGCCTCCCTGACAGTAGCCACAGTGTTATTCCCACTCCAGCCTCCCTGACAGTAGCCACAGTGTTATTCCCACTCCAGCCTCCCTGACAGTAGCCACAGTGTTATTCCCACTCCAGCCTCCCTGACAGTAGCCACAGTGTTATTCCCACTCCAGCCTTCCTGACAGTAGCCAGTGTTATTCCCACTCCAGCCTCCCTGACAGTAGCCACAGTGTTATTCCCACTCCAGCCTCCCTGACAGTAGCCAGTGTTATTCCCACTCCAGCCTCCCTGACAGTAGCCACAGTGTTATTCCCACTCCAGCCTTCCTGACAGTAGCCTCAGTGTTATTCCCACTCCAGCCTTCCTGACAGTAGCCACAGTGTTATTCCCACTCCAGCCTCCCTCACAGTAGCCACAGTGTTATTCCCACTCCAGCCTCCCTGACAGTAGCCACAGTGTTATTCCCACTCCAGCCTCCCTGACAGTAGCCACAGTGTTATTCCCACTCCAGCCTCCCTGACAGTAGCCATGGTGGTGTTATTTCCACTCCTGCCTCCCTGACAGTAGCCACAGTGATATTCCCACTCCAGCCTCCCTGACAGTAGCCACAGTGTTATTCCCACTCCAGCCTTTCTGACAGTAGCCACAGTGTTATTCCCACTCCAGTCTCCCTGACAGTAGCCACAGTGTTATTCCCACTCCAGCCTCCCTGACAGTAGCCACAGTGTTATTCCCACTCCAGCCTCCCTGACAGTAGCCACAGTGTTATTCCCACTCCAGCCTCCCTGACAGTAGCCACAGTGTTATTCCCACTCCAGCCTCCCTGACAGTAGCCACAGTGTTATTCCCACTCCAGCCTTCCTGACAGTAGCCTCAGTGTTATTCCCACTCCAGCCTTCCTGACAGTAGCCACAGTGATATTCCCACTCCAGCCTCTTTGACAGTAGCCGCAGAGTTATTCCCACTCCAGCCTTCCTGACAGTAGCCACAGTGTTATTCCCACTCCAGCCTCACTGACAGTAGCCACAGTGTTATTCCCACTCCAGCCTGCCTGACAGTAGCCACAGTGTTATTCCCACTCCAGCCTCACTGACAGTAGCCACAGTGTTATTCCCACTCCAGCCTCCCTGGCAGTAGCCACAGTGTTATTCCCACTCCAGCCTCCCTGACAGTAGCCACAGTGTTATTCCCACTCCAGCCTCCCTGACAGTAGCCACAGTTTTATTCCCAGTCCAGCCTTCCTGACAGTAGCCTCAGTGTTATTCCCACTCCAGCCTTTCTGACAGTAGCCACAGAGTTATTCCCACTCCAGTCTCCCTAACAGTAGCCACAGTGTTATTCCCACTCCAGCCTCCCTGACAGTAGCCACAGTGTTATTCCCACTCCAGCCTTCCTGACAGTAGCCACAGTGTTATTCCCACTCCAGCCTTCCTGACAGTAGCCACAGTGTTATTCCCACTCCAGTCTCCCTGACAGTAGCCACAGTGTTATTCCCACTCCAGCCTCGCTGACAGTAGCCACAGTGTTATTCCCACTCCAGCCTCCCTGACAGTAGCCACAGTGTTATTCTCACTCCAGCCTCCCTGACAGTAGCCACAGTGTTATTCCCACTCCAGCCTTCCTGACAGTAGCCACAGTGTTATTCCCACTCCAGCCTCCCTGACAGTAGCCACAGTGTTATTCCCACTCCAGCCTCCCTGACAGTAGCCACAGTGTTATTCCCACTCCAGCCTCCCTGACAGTAGCCACAGTGTTATTCCCACTCCAGCCTCCCTGACAGTAGCCACAGTGTTATTCCCACTCCAGCCTCCCTGACAGTAGCCAGTGTTATTCCCACTCAAGCCTTCCTGACAGTAGCCACAGTGTTATTCCCACTCCAGCCTTCCTGACAGTAGCCACAGTGTTATTCCCACTCCAGCCTTCCTGACAGTAGCCTCAGTGTTATTCCCACTCCAGCCTTCCTGACAGTAGCCACAGTGTTATTCCCACTCCAGCCTCCCTGACAGTAGCCACAGTGTTATTCCCACTCCAGCCTCCCTGACAGTAGCCACAGTGTTATTCCCACTCCAGCCTCCCTGACAGTAGCCACAGTGTTATTCCCACTCCAGCCTCCCTGACAGTAGCCATGGTGGTGTTATTTCCACTCCTGCCTCCCTGACAGTAGCCACAGTGATATTCCCACTCCAGCCTCCCTGACAGTAGCCACAGTGTTATTCCCACTCCAGCCTTTCTGACAGTAGCCACAGTGTTATTCCCACTCCAGTCTCCCTGACAGTAGCCACAGTGTTATTCCCACTCCAGCCTTCCTGACAGTAGCCACAGTGTTATTCCCACTCCAGCCTCCCTGACAGTAGCCACAGTGTTATTCCCACTCCAGCCTCCCTGACAGTAGCCACAGTGTTATTCCCACTCCAGCCTCCCTGACAGTAGCCACAGTGTTATTCCCACTCCAGCCTCCCTGACAGTAGCCACAGTGTTATTCCCACTCCAGCCTTCCTGACAGTAGCCTCAGTGTTATTCCCACTCCAGCCTTCCTGACAGTAGCCACAGTGATATTCCCACTCCAGCCTCTTTGACAGTAGCCGCAGAGTTATTCCCACTCCAGCCTTCCTGACAGTAGCCACAGTGTTATTCCCACTCCAGCCTCACTGACAGTAGCCACAGTGTTATTCCCACTCCAGCCTGCCTGACAGTAGCCACAGTGTTATTCCCACTCCAGCCTCACTGACAGTAGCCACAGTGTTATTCCCACTCCAGGCTCCCTGGCAGTAGCCACAGTGTTATTCCCACTCCAGCCTCCCTGACAGTAGCCACAGTGTTATTCCCACTCCAGCCTCCCTGACAGTAGCCACAGTTTTATTCCCAGTCCAGCCTTCCTGACAGTAGCCTCAGTGTTATTCCCACTCCAGCCTTTCTGACAGTAGCCACAGAGTTATTCCCACTCCAGTCTCCCTAACAGTAGCCACAGTGTTATTCCCACTCCAGCCTCCCTGACAGTAGCCACAGTGTTATTCCCACTCCAGCCTTCCTGACAGTAGCCACAGTGTTATTCCCACTCCAGCCTTCCTGACAGTAGCCACAGTGTTATTCCCACTCCAGTCTCCCTGACAGTAGCCACAGTGTTATTCCCACTCCAGCCTCGCTGACAGTAGCCACAGTGTTATTCCCACTCCAGCCTCCCTGACAGTAGCCACAGTGTTATTCTCACTCCAGCCTCCCTGACAGTAGCCACAGTGTTATTCCCACTCCAGCCTTCCTGACAGTAGCCACAGTGTTATTCCCACTCCAGCCTCCCTGACAGTAGCCACAGTGTTATTCCCACTCCAGCCTCCCTGACAGTAGCCACAGTGTTATTCCCACTCCAGCCTCCCTGACAGTAGCCACAGTGTTATTCCCACTCCAGCCTCCCTGACAGTAGCCACAGTGTTATTCCCACTCCAGCCTCCCTGACAGTAGCCACAGTGTTATTCCCACTCCAGCCTCCCTGACAGTAGCCACAGTGTTATTCCCACTCCAGCCTTCCTGACAGTAGCCACAGTGTTATTCCCACTCCAGCCTCCCTGACAGTAGCCACAGTGTTATTCCCACTCCAGCCTCCCTGACAGTAGCCACAGTGTTATTCCCACTCCAGCCTCCCTGACAGTAGCCACGGTGGTGTTATTCCCACTCCAGCCTCCCTGACAGTAGCCACAGTGTTATTCCCACTCCAGCCTCCCTGACAGTAGCCACAGTGTTATTCCCACTCCAGCCTTCCTGACAGTAGCCACAGTGTTATTCCCACTCCAGCCTCCCTGACAGTAGCCACAGTGTTATTCCCACTCCAGCCTCCCTGACAGTAGCCACAGTGTTATTCCCACTCCAGCCTCCCTGACAGTAGCCACAGTGTTATTCCCACTCCAGCCTCCCTGACAGTAGCCACAGTGTTATTCCCACTCCAGCCTCCCTGACAGTAGCCACAGTGTTATTCCCACTCCAGCCTCCCTGACAGTAGCCACAGTGTTATTCCCACTCCAGCCTCCCTGACAGTAGCCACAGTGTTATTCCCACTCCAGCCTCCCTGACAGTAGCCACAGTGTTATTCCCACTCCAGCCTCCCTGACAGTAGCCACAGTGTTATTCCCACTCCAGCCTCCCTGACAGTAGCCACAGTGTTATTCCCACTCCAGCCTCCCTGACAGTAGCCACAGTGGTGTTATTCCCACTCCAGCCTCCCTGACAGTAGCCACAGTGTTATTCCCACTCCAGCCTCCCTGACAGTAGCCACAGTGTTATTCCCACTCCAGCCTCCCTGACAGTAGCCACAGTGTTATTCCCACTCCAGCCTCCCTGACAGTAGCCACAGTGTTATTCCCACTCCAGCCTCCCTGACAGTAGCCACAGTGTTATTCCCACTCCAGCCTCCCTGACAGTAGCCACAGTGTTATTCCCACTCCAGCCTCCCTGACAGTAGCCACAGAGTTATTCCCACTCCAGCCTCCCTGACAGTAGCCACAGTGTTATTCCCACTCCAGCCTCCCTGACAGTAGCCACGGTGGTGTTATTCCCACTCCAGCCTCCCTGACAGTAGCCACAGTGTTATTCCCACTCCAGCCTCCCTGACAGTAGCCACAGTGTTATTCCCACTCCAGCCTCCCTGACAGTAGCCACAGTGTTATTCCCACTCCAGCCTCCCTGACAGTAGCCACAGTGTTATTCCCACTCCAGCCTCCCTGACAGTAGCCACAGCAGTGTTATTCCCACTCCAGCCTCCCTGACAGTAGCCACAGCAGTGTTATTCCCACTCCAGCCTCCCTGACCGTAGCCACAGTGGTGTTATTCCCACTCCAGCCTCCCTGACAGTAGCCACAGTGTTATTCCCACTCCAGCCTCCCTGACAGTAGCCACAGTGTTATTCCCACTCCAGCCTTCCTGACAGTAGCCACAGTGTTATTCCCACTCCAGCCTCCCTGACAGTAGCCACGGTGGTGTTATTCCCACTCCAGCCTTCCTGACAGTAGCCACAGTGTTATTCCCACTCCAGCCTCCCTGACAGTAGCCACAGTGGTGTTACTCACACTCCAGCCTCCCTGATAGTAGCCACAGTGGTGTTATTCCCACTCCAGCCTCCCTGACAGTAGCCACAGTGATATTCCCACTCCAGCCTCCCTGACAGTAGCCACAGTGGTGTTATTCCCACTCCAGCCTCCCTGACAGTAGCCACAGTGGTGTTATTCACACTCCAGCCTCCCTGACAGTAGGCACAGTGGTGTAATTCACACTCCAGCCTCCCTGACAGTAGCCACAGTGGTGTTATTCCCACTCCAGCCTCCCTGACAGTAGCCACAGTGGTGTTATTCCCAGTGCAGCCTCCCTGACAGTAGCGACAGTGGTGTTATTCCCTCTCCAGCCTCCCTGACAGTAGCCACAGTACTGTTATTCCCACTCCAGCCTCCCTGGCAGTCACCACGATGGTGTTATTCCCACTCCAGCCTCCTTGACAGTAGCCACAGTGGTATTATTCCCACTTCAGTCTCTTTGATAGTAGCCACAGTGATGTTATCCCCACTACAGCCTCCCTGACTGTTGCCACAGTGGTGCTATTCTCACTCCAGCCTCCCTGACAGTAGCCCTAGTGGTTTTATTCCCACTCCAGCCTCCCTGACAGTAGGCAGAGTGATCTTATTCCCACGCCTGCTTTTCTGATAGTAGCCACAGTGGTGTTAGTCCCACTCCAGCCTCCCTGACAGTAGCCACAGTGTGTTATTCCCACTCCAGCCTCCCTGACAGTAGCCACAGTGGTGTTATTCCCACTCCAGCCTCCCTGACAGTAGCCACAGTGGTGTTATTCCCACTCCAGCCTCCCTGACAGTAGCCACAGTGGTGTTATTCCCACTCCAGCCTCCCTGACAGTAGCCACAGTGGTGTTATTCCCACTCCAGCCTCCCTGACAGTAGCCACAGTGGTGTTATTCCCACTCCAGCCTCCCTGACAGTAGCCACAGTGGTGTTATTCCCACTCCAGCCTCCCTGACAGTAGCCACAGTGGTGTTATTCCCACTCCAGCCTCCCTGACAGTAGCCACAGTGGTGTTATTCCCACTCCAGCCTCCCTGACAGTAGCCACAGTGGTGTTATTCCCACTCCAGCCTCCCTGACAGTAGCCACAGTGGTGTTATTCCCACTCCAGCCTCCCTGACAGTAGCCACAGTGGTGTTATTCCCACTCCAGCCTCCCTGACAGTAGCCACAGTGGTGTTATTCCCACTCCAGCCTCCCTGACAGTAGCCACAGTGGTGTTATTCCCACTCCAGCCTCCCTGACAGTAGCCACAGTGGTGTTATTCCCACTCCAGCCTCCCTGACAGTAGCCACAGTGGTGTTATTCCCACTCCAGCCACAGTAGCCACAGTGTGTTATTCCCTCTCCAGCCTCCCTGACAGTAGCCACAGTGTTATTCCCACTCCAGCCTTCCTGACAGTAGCCACAGTGTTATTCCCACTCCAGCCTCCCTGACAGTAGCCACAGTGTTATTCCCACTCCAGCCTCCCTGACAGTAGCCACAGTGTTATTCCCACTCCAGCCTCCCTGACAGTAGTCACGGTGGTGTTATTCCCACTCTAGCCTCCCTGACAGTAGCCACAGTGTTATTCCCACTCCAGCCTCCCTGGCAGTAGCCACAGTGTTATTCCCGCTCCAGCCTCCCTGACAGTAGCCACAGTGGTGTTATTCCCACTCCAGCCTCCCTGACAGTAGCCACAGTGGTGTTATTCCCACTCCAGCCTCCCTGACAGTAGCCACAGTGGTGTTATTCCCACTCCAGCCTCCCTGACAGTAGCCACAGTGGTGTTATTCCCACTCCAGCCTCCCTGACAGTAGCCACAGTGGTGTTATTCCCACTCCAGCCTCCCTGACAGTAGCCACAGTGGTGTTATTCCCACTCCAGCCTCCCTGACAGTAGCCACAGTGGTGTTATTCCCACTCCAGCCTCCCTGACAGTAGCCACAGTGGTGTTATTCCCACTCCAGCCTCCCTGACAGTAGCCACAGTGGTGTTATTCCCACTCCAGCCTCCCTGACAGTAGCCACAGTGGTGTTATTCCCACTCCAGCCTCCCTGACAGTAGCCACAGTGGTGTTATTCCCACTCCAGCCTCCCTGACAGTAGCCACAGTGGTGTTATTCCCACTCCAGCCTCCCTGACAGTAGCCACAGTGGTGTTATTCCCACTCCAGCCTCCCTGACAGTAGCCACAGTGGTGTTATTCCCACTCCAGCCTCCCTGACAGTAGCCACAGTGGTGTTATTCCCACTCCAGCCTCCCTGACAGTAGCCACAGTGGTGTTATTCCCACTCCAGCCTCCCTGACAGTAGCCACAGTGGTGTTATTCCCACTCCAGCCTCCCTGACAGTAGCCACAGTGGTGTTATTCCCACTCCAGCCTCCCTGACAGTAGCCACAGTGGTGTTATTCCCACTCCAGCCTCCCTGACAGTAGCCACAGTGGTGTTATTCCCACTCCAGCCTCCCTGACAGTAGCCACAGTGGTGTTATTCCCACTCCAGCCTCCCTGACAGTAGCCACAGTGGTGTTATTCCCACTCCAGCCTCCCTGACAGTAGCCACAGTGGTGTTATTCCCACTCCAGCCTCCCTGACAGTAGCCACAGTGGTGTTATTCCCACTCCAGCCTCCCTGACAGTAGCCACAGTGGTGTTATTCCCACTCCACCCTCCCTGACAGTAGCCACAGTGGCTTTATTCCCACTCCAGCCTCCCTGAGAGTAGCCACAGTGGTGTTATTCCCACTCCAGCCTTGCTGACAGTAGCCACAGTGGTGTTATTCCCACTCCAGCCTCCCTGACAGTAGCCACAGTGGTGTTATTCCCACTCCAGCCTCCCTGACAGTAGCCACAGTGGTGTTATTCCCACTCCAGCCTCCCTGACAGTAGCCACAGTGGTGTTATTCCCACTCCAGCCTCCCTGACAGTAGCCACAGTGGTGTTATTCCCACTCCAGCCTCCCTGACAGTAGCCACAGTGGTGTTATTCCCACTCCAGCCTCCCTGACAGTAGCCACAGTGGTGTTATTCCCACTCCAGCCTCCCTGACAGTAGCCACAGTGGTGTTATTCCCACTCCAGCCTCCCTGACAGTAGCCACAGTGGTGTTATTCCCACTCCAGCCTCCCTGAGAGTAGCCACAGTGGTGTTATTCCCACTCCAGCCTTGCTGACAGTAGCCACAGTGGTGTTATTCCCACTCCAGCCTCCCTGACAGTAGCCACAGTGGTGTTATTCCCACTCCAGCCTCCCTGACAGTAGCCACAGTCGTGTTATTCCCACTCCAGCCTCCCTGACAGTAGCCACAGTGGTGTTATTCCCACTCCAGCCTCCCTGACAGTAGCCACAGTGGTGTTATTCCCACTCCAGCCTCCCTGCCAGTAGCCACAGTGGTGTTATTCCCACTCCAGCCTCCCTGACAGTAGCCACAGTGGTGTTATTCCCACTCCAGCCTCCCTGCCAGTAGCCACAGTGGTGTTATTCCCACTCCAGCCTCCCTGACAGTAGCCACAGTGGTGTTATTCCCACTCCAGCCTCCCTGACAGTAGCCACAGTGGTGTTATTCCCACTCCAGCCTCCCTGACAGTAGCCACAGTGGTGTTATTCCCACTCCAGCCTCCCTGACAGTAGCCACAGTGGTGTTATTCCCACTCCAGCCTCCCTGACAGTAGCCACAGTGGTGTTATTCCCACTCCAGCCTCCCTGACAGTAGCCACAGTGGTGTTATTCCCACTCCAGCCTCCCTGACAGTAGCCACAGTGGTGTTATTCCCACTCCAGCCTCCCTGACAGTAGCCACAGTGGTGTTATTCCCACTCCAGCCTCCCTGACAGTAGCCACAGTGGTGTTATTCCCACTCCAGCCTCCCTGACAGTAGCCACAGTGGTGTTATTCCCACTCCAGCCTCCCTGACAGTAGCCACAGTGGTGTTATTCCCACTCCAGCCTCCCTGACAGTAGCCACAGTGGTGTTATTCCCACTCCAGCCTCCCTGACAGTAGCCACAGTGGTGTTATTCCCACTCCAGCCTCCCTGACAGTAGCCACAGTGGTGTTATTCCCACTCCAGCCTCCCTGACAGTAGCCACAGTGGTGTTATTCCCACTCCAGCCTCCCTGACAGTAGCCACAGTGGTGTTATTCCCACTCCAGCCTCTCTGACAGTAGCCACAGTGGTGTTATTCCCACTCCAGCCTCCCTGACAGTAGCCACAGTGGTGTTATTCCCACTCCAGCCTCCCTGACAGTAGCCACAGTGGTGTTATTCCCACTCCAGCCTCTCTGACAGTAGCCACAGTGGTGTTATTCCCACTCCAGCCTCCCTGACAGTAGCCACAGTGGTGTTATTCCCACTCCTGCCTCCCTGACAGTAGCCACAGTGGTGTTATTCCCACTCCAGCCTCCCTGACAGTAGCCACAGTGGTGTTATTCCCACTCCAGCCTCCCTGACAGTAGCCACAGTGGTGTTATTCCCACTCCAGTCTCCCTGACAGTAGCCACAGTGGTGTTATTCCCACTCCAGCCTCTCTGACAGTAGCCACAGTGGTGTTATTCCCACTCCAGCCTCCCTGACAGTAGCCACGGTGGCGTTATTCCCACTCCAGCCTCTCTGACAGTAGCCACAGTGGTGTTATTCCCACTCCAGCCTCCCTGACAGTAGCCACAGTGGTGTTATTCCCACTCCAGTCTCCCTGACAGTAGCCACAGTGGTGTTATTCCCACTCCAGTCTCCCTGACAGTATCCACAGTGGTGTTATTCCCACTCCAGCTTCTCTGACAGTAGCCACAGTGGTGTTATTCCCACTCCAGCCTCTCTGACAGTAGCCACAGTGGTGTTATTCCCACTCCAGCCTCTCTGACAGTAGCCACTGTGGTGTTACTCCCACTCCAGCCTCTCTGACAGTAGTCACAGTGGTGTTATTCCCACTCCAGCCTCTCTGACAGTAGTCACAGTGGTGTTATTCCCACTCCAGCCTCTCTGACAGTAGTCACAGTGGTGTTATTCCCACTCCAGCCTCTCTGACAGTAGCCACTGTTGTGTTATTCCCACTCCAGCCTCTCTGACAGTAGCCACTGTGGTGTTACTCCCACTCCAGCCTCTCTGACAGTAGCCACAGTTGTGTTACTCCCACTCCAGCCTCTCTGACAGTAGCCACAGTTGTGTTACTCCCACTCCAGCCTCTCTGACAGTAGCCACAGTTGTGTTACTCCCACTCCAGCCTCTCTGACAGTAGCCACAGTTGTATTATTCCCACTCCAGCCTCTCAGATAGTAGCCACAGTGGTGTTATTTCCACTCCAGCTTCCTTGAAAGTAGCCACAGTGGTGTTATTCCCACTCCACCGTCCCTGACAGTAGCCACAGTTGTGTTACTCCCACTCCAGCCTCTCTGACAGTAGCCACAGTTGTGTTATTCCCACTCCAGCCTCTCTGACAGTAGCCACAGTTGTGTTACTCCCACTCCAGCCTCTCTGACAGTAGCCACAGTTGTGTTATTCCCACTCCAGCCTCTCTGACAGTAGCCACAGTGACGTTATTCCCACTCCAGCCTCCCTGACAGTAGCCACCGTGGCGATATTCTCACTCCAGCCTCCCTGACAGTAGCCACAGTAGTGTTATTCCTACTCCAGCTTCCTGACAGTAGCCACATTAGGGTTATTCCCACTCCAGCCTCCCTGACAGTAGCCACAGCAGTGTTATTCCCACTCCAGCCTCCCTGACAGTAGCTACGGTGGTGTTATTCCCACTCTAGCCTCCATGACCGTAGCCACGGTAGTGTTATTCCCACTCCAGCCTCCCTGACAGTAGTCACAGTGGTGTTATTCCCACTCCAGCCTCTCTGACAGTAGCCACAGTGGTGTTATTCCCACTCCAGCCTCCCTGACAGTAGCCACAGTGGTGTTATTCCCACTCCAGCCTCCCTGACAGTAGTCACAGTGGTGTTATTCCCACTCCAGCCTCTCTGACAGTAGCCACAGTGGTGTTATTCCCACTCCAGCCTCTCTGACAGTAGCCACAGTGGTGTTATTCCCACTCCAGCCTCCCTGACAGTAGCCACAGTGGTGTTATTCCCACTCCAGCCTCCCTGACAGTAGCCACAGTGGTGTTATTCCCACTCCAGCCTCCCTGACAGTAGCCACAGTGGTGTTATTCCCACTCCAGCCTCCCTGACAGTAGTCACAGTGGTGTTATTCCCACTCCAGCCTCCCTGACAGTAGCCACAGTGGTGTTATTCCCACTCCAGCCTCCCTGACAGTAGTCACAGTGGTGTTATTCCCACTCCAGCCTCCCTGACAGTAGCCACAGTGGTGTTATTCCCACTCCAGCCTCCCTGACAGTAGCCACAGTGGTGTTATTCCCACTCCAGCCTCCCTGACAGTAGCCACAGTGGTGTTATTCCCACTCCAGCCTCCCTGACAGTAGCCACAGTGGTGTTATTCCCACTCCAGCCTCCCTGACAGTAGCCACAGTGGTGTTATTCCCACTCCAGCCTCTCTGACAGTAGCCACAGTGGTGTTATTCCCACTCCAGCCTCCCTGACAGTAGCCACAGTGGTGTTATTCCCACTCCAGCCTCCCTGACAGTAGTCACAGTGGTGTTATTCCCACTCCAGCCTCCCTGACAGTAGCCACAGTGGTGTTATTCCCACTCCAGCCTCCCTGACAGTAGCCACAGTGGTGTTATTCCCACTCCAGCCTCCCTGACAGTAGCCACAGTGGTGTTATTCCCACTCCAGCCTCCCTGACAGTAGCCACAGTGGTGTTATTCCCACTCCAGCCTCCCTGACAGTAGTCACAGTGGTGTTATTCCCACTCCAGCCTCCCTGACAGTAGCACAGTGGTGTTATTCCCACTCCAGCCTCCCTGACAGTAGCCACAGTGGTGTTATTCCCACTCCAGCCTCCCTGACAGTAGTCACAGTGGTGTTATTCCCACTCCAGCCTCCCTGACAGTAGCCACAGTGGTGTTATTCCCACTCCAGCCTCCCTGACAGTAGTCACAGTGGTGTTATTCCCACTCCAGCCTCCCTGACAGTAGCCACAGTGGTGTTATTCCCACTCCAGCCTCCCTGACAGTAGTCACAGTGGTGTTATTCCCACTCCAGCCTCCCTGACAGTAGTCACAGTGGTGTTATTCCCACTCCAGCCTCCTCTGACAGTAGTCACTGTGGTGTTATTCCCACTCCAGCCTCCCTGACAGTAGTCACGGTGGTGATATTCCCACTCCAGCCTCTCTGACAGTAGTCACAGTGAAGTTATTCCCACTCCAGTTTCCCTGACAGTAGTCACGGTGGTGATATTCCCACTCCAGCCTCTCTGACAGTAGTCACAGTGATGTTATTCCCACTCCAGTTTCCCTGACAGTAGTCACAGTGGTGTTATTCCCACTCCTGCTTCTCTGACAGTAGCCACAGTGGTGTTATTCCCACTCCAGCTTCTCTGACAGTAGTCACAGTGGTGTTATTCCCACTCCAGCCTCTCTGACAGTAGTCACAGTGGTGTTATTCCCACTCCAGCCTCTCTGACAGTAGCCACAGTCCCACTCCAGCCTCCCTGACAGTAGGCACAGTTGTGTTATTCCCACTCCAGCCTCTCTGACAGTAGCCACAGTGGTGTTATTCCCACTCCAGCCTCCCTGACAGTAGTCACAGTGGTGTTATTCCCACTCCAGCTTCTCTGACAGTAGTCACAGTGGTGTTATTCCCACTCCTGCTTCTCTGACAGTAGTCACAGTGGTGTTATTCCCACTCCAGCTTCTCTGACAGTAGTCACAGTGGTGTTATTCCCACTCCTGCTTCTCTGACAGTAGTCACAGTGGTGTTATTCCCACTCCAGCCTCCCTGACAGTAGTCACAGTGGTGTTACTCCCACTCCTGCTTCTCTGACAGTAGTCACAGTGGTGTTATTCCCACTCCTGCTTCTCTGACAGTAGTCACAGTGGTGTTACTCCCACTCCAGCCTCTCTGACAGTAGTCACAGTGGTGTTATTCCCACTCCAGCCTCTCTGACAGTAGTCACAGTGGTGTTATTCCCACTCCAGCCTCTCTGACAGTAGTCACAGTGGTGTTATTCCCACTCCAGCCTCTCTGACAGTAGTCACAGTGGTGTTATTCCCACTCCAGCCTCTCTGACAGTAGTCACAGTGGTGTTATTCCCACTCCAGCCTCCCTGACAGTAGTCACAGTGGTGTTATTCCCACTCCAGCCTCTCTGACAGTAGTCACAGTGGTGTTATTCCCACTCCAGCCTCTCTGACAGTAGTCACAGTGGTGTTATTCCCACTCCAGCCTCTCTGACAGTAGTCACAGTGGTGTTATTCCCACTCCAGCCTCTCTGACAGTAGTCACAGTGGTGTTATTCCCACTCCAGTTTCCCTGACAGTAGTCACAGTGGTGTTATTCCCACTCCAGCCTCTCTGACAGTAGTCACAGTGGTGTTATTCCCACTCCAGCGTCTCTGACAGTAGTCACAGTGGTGTTATTCCCACTCCAGCCTCTCTGACAGTAGCCACTGTTGTGTTACTCCCACTCCAGCCTCTCTGACAGTAGTCACAGTGGTGTTATTCCCACTCCAGCTTCTCTGACAGTAGTCACAGTGGTGTTATTCCCACTCCAGCTTCTCTGACAGTAGTCACAGTGGTGTTACTCCCACTCCTGCTTCTCTGACAGTAGTCACAGTGGTGTTATTCCCACTCCAGCTTCTCTGACAGTAGTCACAGTGGTGTTATTCCCACTCCTGCTTCTCTGACAGTAGTCACAGTGGTGTTATTCCCACTCCTGCTTCTCTGACAGTAGTCACAGTGGTGTTACTCCCACTCCTGCTCCAGACAGTAGTCACAGTGGTGTTAGTCCCACTCCAACCTCACTGACAGTAGCCACAGTGGTGTTATTCCCACTCCAACCTCCCTGACAGTAGCCACAGTGGTGTTATTCCCACTCCAACCTCCCTGACAGTAGCCACAGTGGTGTTACTCCCACTCCAACCTCCCTGACAGTAGTCACTGTTGTGTTACTCCCACTCAAGCCTCTCTGACAGTAGTCACAGTGGTGTTATTCCCACTCCAGCCTCTCTGACAGTAGCCACTGTTGTGTTATTCCCACTCCTGCTTCTCTGACAGTAGCCACTGTGGTGTTACTCCCACTCCAGCCTCTCTGACAGTAGTCACAGTGGTGTTACTCCCACTCCAGCCTCTCTGACAGTAGCCACTGTGGTGTTACTCCCACTCCAGCCTCTCTGACAGTAGTCACAGTGGTGTTATTCCCACTCCAGCCTCTCTGACAGTAGTCACAGTGGTGTTATTCCCACTCCAGCCTCTCTGACAGTAGTCACAGTGGTGTTACTCCCACTCCAGCCTCTCTGACAGTAGCCACTGTGGTGTTACTCCCACTCCAGCCTCTCTGACAGTAGCCACTGTGGTGTTATTCCCACTCCAGCCTCTCTGACAGTAGCCACTGTGGTGTTATTCCCACTCCAGCCTCTCTGACAGTAGCCACTGTTGTGTTATTCCCACTCCAGCCTCTCTGACAGTAGCCACAGTTGTGTTACTCCCACTCCAGCCTCTCTGACAGTAGTCACAGTGGTGTTATTCCCACTCCAGCCTCTCTGACAGTAGCCACTGTTGTGTTACTCCCACTCCAGCCTCTCTGACAGTAGTCACAGTGGTGTTACTCCCACTCCAGCCTCTCTGACAGTAGCCACTGTTGTGTTACTCCCACTCCAGCCTCTCTGACAGTAGACAGTACAGTAGCACAGTGGTGTTATTCCCACTCCAGCCTCTCTGACAGTAGCCACTGTTGTGTTACTCCCACTCCTGCTTCTCTGACAGTAGTCACAGTGGTGTTACTCCCACTCCAGCCTCTCTGACAGTAGCCACTGTTGTGTTACTCCCACTCCTGCTTCTCTGACAGTAGTCACAGTGGTGTTACTCCCACTCCAGCCTCTCTGACAGTAGTCACAGTGGTGTTACTCCCACTCCAGCCTCTCTGACAGTAGTCACAGTGGTGTTATTCCCACTCCAGCCTCTCTGACAGTAGTCACAGTGGTGTTATTCCCACTCCAGCCTCTCTGACAGTAGTCACAGTGGTGTTATTCCCACTCCAGCCTCTCTGACAGTAGCCACTGTTGTGTTACTCCCACTCCAGCCTCTCTGACAGTAGTCACAGTGGTGTTACTCCCACTCCAGCCTCTCTGACAGTAGCCACTGTGGTGTTACTCCCACTCCAGCCTCTCTGACAGTAGCCACAGTTGTGTTATTCCCACTCCTGCCTCTCTGACAGTAGCCACTGTGGTGTTACTCCCACTCCAGCCTCTCTGACAGTAGCCACAGTTGTGTTACTCCCACTCCAGCCTCTCTGACAGTAGCCACAGTTGTGTTATTCCCACTCCAGCCTCTCTGACAGTAGCCACTGTGGTGTTACTCCCACTCCAGCCTCTCTGACAGTAGCCACAGTTGTGTTACTCCCACTCCAGCCTCTCTGACAGTAGCCACAGTTGTGTTACTCCCACTCCAGCCTCTCTGACAGTAGCCACAGTTGTGTTATTCCCACTCCAGCCTCTCTGACAGTAGTCACAGTGGTGTTATTCCCACTCCAGCCTCTCTGACAGTAGCCACAGTGGTGTTATTCCCACTCCTGCTTCTCTGACAGTAGCCACAGTTGTGTTATTCCCACTCCAGCCTCTCTGACAGTAGCCACAGTTGTGTTACTCCCACTCCAGCCTCTCTGACAGTAGCCACAGTTGTGTTATTCCCACTCCAGCCTCTCTGACAGTAGCCACTGTGGTGTTACTCCCACTCCAGCCTCTCTGACAGTAGCCACTGTGGTGTTATTCCCACTCCAGCCTCTCTGACAGTAGCCACAGTTGTGTTACTCCCACTCCTGCCTCTCTGACAGTAGCCACTGTTGTGTTACTCCCACTCCAACGTCTCTGACAGTAGCCACTGTGGTGTTACTCCCACTCCAGCCTCTCTGACAGTAGCCACAGTTGTGTTATTCCCACTCCTGCCTCTCTGACAGTAGCCACTGTGGTGTTACTCCCACTCCAGCCTCTCTGACAGTAGCCACAGTTGTGTTATTCCCACTCCTGCCTCTCTGACAGTAGCCACTGTGGTGTTATTCCCACTCCAACCTCTCTGACAGTAGCCACAGTTGTGTTATTCCCACTCCTGCCTCTCTGACAGTAGCCACTGTGGTGTTACTCCCACTCCTGCTTCTCTGACAGTAGCCACTGTTGTGTTACTCCCACTCCTGCTTCTCTGACAGTAGCCACTGTTGTGTTACTCCCACTCCTGCTTCTCTGACAGTAGCCACGGTGGTGTTATTCCCACTCCTGCTTCTCTGTCAGTAGCCACTGTTGTGTTACTCCCACTCCTGCTTCTCTGACAGTAGCCACTGTTGTGTTATTCCCACTCCAGCCTCTCTGAGAGTAGCCACAGGGGTGTTATTCCCACTCCTGCTTCTCTGACAGTAGCCACAGTGGTGTTATTCCCACTCCTGCTTCTCTGACAGTAGCCACTGTTGTGTTACTCCCACTCCTGCTTCTCTGACAGTAGTCACAGTGGTGTTACTCCCACTCCTGCTTCTCTGACAGTAGTCACAGTGGTGTTATTCCCACTCCTGCTTCTCTGACAGTAGTCACAGTGGTGTTATTCCCACTCCTGCTTCTCTGACAGTAGTCACAGTGGTGTTATTCCCACTCCTGCTTCTCTGACAGTAGTCACAGTGGTGTTATTCCCACTCCAGCTTCTCTGACAGTAGCCACAGTGGTGTTACTCCCACTCCTGCTTCTCTGACAGTAGTCACAGTGGTGTTACTCCCACTCCAGCCTCTCTGACAGTAGCCACTGTTGTGTTACTCCCACTCCTGCTTCTCTGACAGTAGTCACAGTGGTGTTACTCCCACTCCAGCCTCTCTGACAGTAGCCACTGTTGTGTTACTCCCACTCCTGCTTCTCTGACAGTAGTCACAGTGGTGTTACTCCCACTCCAGCCTCCTGACAGCATGAACGGTGGTGTTATTCCCCCTCTAGCCTCCCTGTCAGTAGCCACGGTGGTGTTATTCCCACTCCTGCTTCTCTGACAGTAGCCACTGTTGTGTTACTCCCACTCCTGCTTCTCTGACAGTAGCCACTGTTGTGTTACTCCCACTCCTGCTTCTCTGACAGTAGCCACTGTTGTGTTACTCCCACTCCAGCCTCTCTGACAGTAGCCACTGTGGTGTTACTCCCACTCCAGCCTTCTCTGACAGTAGCCACAGTGGTGTTATTCCCACTCCTGCTTCTCTGACAGTAGCCACAGTGGTGTTATTCCCACTCCTGCTTCTCTGACAGTAGCCACTCTTGTGTTACTCCCACTCCTGCTTCTCTGACAGTAGTCACAGTGGTGTTATTCCCACTCCTGCTTCTCTGACAGTAGTCACAGTGGTGTTATTCCCACTCCTGCTTCTCTGACAGTAGTCACAGTGGTGTTATTCCCACTCCAGCCTCCCTGACAGTAGTCACAGTGGTGTTATTCCCACTCCTGCTTCTCTGACAGTAGTCACAGTGGTGTTATTCCCACTCCTGCTTCTCTGACAGTAGTCACAGTGGTGTTATTCCCACTCCTGCTTCTCTGACAGTAGTCACAGTGGTGTTATTCCCACTCCTGCTTCTCTGACAGTAGTCACAGTGGTGTTATTCCCACTCCTGCTTCTCTGACAGTAGTCACAGTGGTGTTATTCCCACTCCTGCTTCTCTGACAGTAGTCACAGTGGTGTTACTCCCACTCCTGCTTCTCTGACAGTAGTCACAGTGGTGTTATTCCCACTCCTGCTTCTCTGACAGTAGCCACTGTTGTGTTACTCCCACTCCTGCTTCTCTGACAGTAGCCACTGTTGTGTTACTCCCACTCCTGCTTCTCTGACAGTAGCCACTGTTGTGTTACTCCCACTCCTGCTTCTCTGACAGTAGCCACTGTTGTGTTACTCCCACTCCTGCTTCTCTGACAGTAGCCACTGTTGTGTTACTCCCACTCCTGCTTCTCTGACAGTAGCCACTGTTGTGTTACTCCCACTCCTGCTTCTCTGACAGTAGCCACTGTTGTGTTACTCCCACTCCTGCTTCTCTGACAGTAGCCACTGTTGTGTTACTCCCACTCCTGCTTCTCTGACAGTAGCCACTGTTGTGTTACTCCCACTCCAGCCTCTCTGACAGTAGCCACTGTTGTGTTACTCCCACTCCTGCTTCTCTGACAGTAGCCACTGTTGTGTTACTCCCACTCCTGCTTCTCTGACAGTAGCCACTGTTGTGTTATTCCCACTCCTGCTTCTCTGACAGTAGCCACTGTTGTGTTACTCCCACTCCTGCTTCTCTGACAGTAGCCACTGTTGTG
The DNA here is from genome assembly GCF_038502225.1 of Cherax quadricarinatus. NCBI lineage: Eukaryota > Metazoa > Arthropoda > Malacostraca > Decapoda > Parastacidae > Cherax > Cherax quadricarinatus. Next base: position 17,206 of record NW_027195899.1, on the reverse strand, counting down.
TTACTCCCACTCCTGCTTCTCTGACAGTAGCCACTGTTGTGTTACTCCCACTCCTGCTTCTCTGACAGTATCCACTGTTGTGTTACTCCCACTCCTGCTTCTCTGACAGTAGCCACTGTTGTGTTATTCCCACTCCTGCTTCTCTGACAGTAGCCACTGTTGTGTTACTCCCACTCCTGCTTCTCTGACAGTAGTCACAGTGGTGTTACTCCCACTCCTGCTTCTCTGACAGTAGTCACAGTGGTGTTATTCCCACTCCTGCTTCTCTGACAGTAGTCACAGTGGTGTTACTCCCACTCCTGCTTCTCTGACAGTAGCCACAGTGTGTTATTCCCACTCCTGCTTCTCTGACAGTAGCCACAGTTGTGTTATTCCCACTCCTGCCTCTCTGACAGTAGCCACTGTGGTGTTATTCCCACTCCAGCCTCTCTGACAGTAGCCACAGTGGTGTTATTCCCACTCCAGCCTCCCTGACAGTAGCCACGGTGGTGTTATTCCCACTCCAGCCTCCCTGACAGTAGCCACAGTGGTGTTATTCCCACTACAGCCTCCCTGACAGTAGCCACTGGTGTTATTCCCACATTATTATTATAATCAAAAAGAAGCGCTAAGCCACAAGGGCTATACAGCGCTGCAGGGCAGGAAGGAAGCGAGGGCATCAGGTGGCAAAAGGGAGATGGATGAGTAATAGGTTACGGATAACAGCGGGGCAGTGGATGGTGAAAGGGTAAAGGGCAGCAAGAGACTGAGCTAGAAAGGGCTGAGGGGAGTGCGAAAGGTATCATCATCAGAGTTTGTGGAGTAAATCAGTCGTTGTCAAGAAGTCAATGAGAGAGTCAGGATTAAAGGAGGGTCCATCAGCAAGAAGGGAAGGTAAAGAGAGAGTAGTAGAACGAAGACGACGTTGGAGGTAAATTCTGCGTGCTCGTTGATAGAGAGGGCAGTCTAACAGAATGTGGCTAATCGATACTGGAACTTGACACTGCTCACAGAGAGGAACAGGGTGCCTCTCCATGAGATACCCATGAGTAAGACGAGTGTGGCCAATGCGAAGGCGGGAGAGAGTGGTCTCCCAACCTCGGCACTGATGACAAGAAGACGGCCAGTAACCTATGCTCGGTTTAATAGAATGAAGTTTGTTACCGAGCAGAGTTGACCAACGTTGTTGCCAACGGGTGTGAAGGTGGGTAGCTATTGCAGCAAAATAGTCCAGAAATGGAACACCTCTATAGGAAATTGGTAGGTCATGTACTGCTGACCGCGCAGCAGTGTCTGCCTGTTCATTGCCCTGTACGTCGACATGACCAGGGACCCAACAAAAAACAATATCTTTATGCTTGGTAGAGATACGGCGTAGCCAAAGTTGGATACGGAGAACTAGGGGGTGAGATGTATCAAATTTTCGTATAGCCTGTAGAGCACTAAGGGAGTCTGAGACTACCACAAATGATGACACAGGCATAGATGCGATACGAATAAGTGCTGCAAGAATGGCATACAATTCAGCAGTAAAAATGCTAGCCGAAGATAGTAAATGCCCCCGCACGACGCTGTCCGGAAACACTGCTGCGAATCCGACGCCGTCTGAAGACTTAGAGCCATCTGTGTACACAGCGATGGCATGAGAATGAGAGTGGAAGTGATCAAGAAAAAGAGAGCGGGAAGCCACCGTAGGCAGTTGGGCTTTCGAGCAAGGGAGTGAGAAAGAACAGACCCGAACAGCTGGAACTTCCCAGGGGGGTAGGGAAAAGTGAGATGCTACATGAACATATAAAGGTGGTAACTGAAGGGAAGACAAGAGCGAATGTAGGCGAAGAGAAAAGGGACGGAGCAAACAGGGGCGGCGAACAAATAAAGAATGTCTACTAATATCGGTGACCATTCTATAAATGGAAGGATTGTGGAGATCGTGAGAGCGTACATAGTAGCGAAGGCAATGGGCATCACGGCGATCAGACAAGGATGGAACATTCGCTTCTGCATAGAGGCTCTCAACAGGGGAAGAGCGAAAAGCACCAAGGCATAAACGTAATCCTTGGTGATGGATGGGGTTAAGGCTAGAGAGAGTAGCAGGAGAGGCCGCTGAATAAATCTGGTCACCATAATCGAGTTTCGATAAAACGAGGGCTGAATGTAGGCGAAGCAGAGTTCGACGATCAGCTCCCCAGGAAAGATGAGCAAGGGTTTTAAGAAGGTTTAGCCGGCTGTGACAAGTTGCCTTCAGAGAGGTAATGTGAGGTTTCCAGGATAACCTACGGTCAAAGAGAAGGCCTAGAAACCTGACTGTATCACGTTCGGGGATACGGGAGCCATAGAGATACAAAGGATGATCGGAGATGACAGAGCGTCTAGTGAAAGTAATTTGGTGAGTTTTGGTACTGGAAAATTTAAACCCATGCGTGGTGGCCCAAGTGGAAACACGGTCGACCGCATGCTGGAGAGAAACTGCAATGAGATGACAGTCAGCGCCTGCACAAGCAATAGCGAAGTCATCAACATAGAGTGATGACCAAATATTGGGTGGAAGAACAGAGGCCAAATCATTTATAGCAAGGAGAAAAAGTGTTGTGCTCAGAACACATCCCTGAGGGACACCTTCAGCTTGGACGAAGTCCGGGGAAAGAACATTATTGACTCGAACACGGAAATGTCTGTCAGTTAAAAAGTTCTTAAGGAAGGATGGTAGATTGCCTCGGAGGCCTAAGGAGTGGGCCTGGGCCAAAATATTATACCTCCAAGTTGTGTCATATGCCTTCTCAAGGTCAAAAAATATGGCAATAACTGAGTGATTATTCGCAAAGGCATTACGAACATACGTATCCAAGCGTAGTAAGGGGTCTATGGTAGAACGGCCCTTACGAAAGCCATATTGACTAGCGGAGAGACTGTTGTGTGTCTCTAAATACCACATTAAACGTCGATTTACCAGACGTTCCATCACTTTGCAAACTGCACTAGTAAGAGCGATGGGACGATAGTGGGAGGCATCATGTCCTGTAGTACCCGGCTTGCGGAAAGGGAGAACAATGGCAGATTTCCACAGCTGGGGAAGAACTCCTTGTGCCCAAATAAGATTGAAGAGGTGTAAGAGGACTACAAGGGCTGACTGATGTAAATGTTGTAACATACGAATATGAATGTCGTCAGGCCCAGCTGCCGATGATCGGCAAGCTGAGAGCGTTGCCTCCAGTTCTTGAAGTGTAAAAGGCACATTATACTGTTCTTCTCTGAGAGAAGAAAAGTCCAAGGGTACTAACTCTCTGGCAGACTTTGAGGAAAGAAACGAGGGGCATAGATGGAGCCCCCGGGAAATACGGACCAGATGAGTGCCAATTTCAATGGCAACGTCAAGAGGGTTTGCTACATCAACACCAGCGACCCGTAGAACAGGAGCCGGGTCAGGAGAGTATTTACCACTCAATTTCCTCACTTTTTTCCAGACTGCACTCATAGAGGAAGCAGAGGTGATGGTGGAAACATAGTCTCTCCAGCAAGTGCGTTTAGCTTCACGGATGACACGGCGAGCGATCGCACGCTTCTGCTTAAAATCAAGAAGTCTCTCAGCGGTTCTATTGTACCGGTACCTGCCCCATGCAGCGCGTTTCAAACGTACTGCACGAGCACAAGCAGGAGACCACCAAGGCACGCACTTCTGAGAATGCCTGCCTGAGGTTTGGGGTATAGAATGAGAAGCTGCGGTATAAACTGACGTCGAGAAGAGGTGTAGGAGCTCATCAATGGAGGATGAAGAAGGAACCTCACTAAAAGCAGTGAGTTGCGAGTAAAGATCCCAATTTGCCCGATCAAATTGCCAGCGAGGGCTACGGAAAGGTGGTGAATAGGAAGGAGAAGTAAGAATGATTGGAAAATGATCGCTGTCATGTAAGTCCGGTAGAACAGACCAGGTGAAGTCTAGTGCAGTGGAGGAAGAGCAGACTGATAGATCGATGCAAGAGAGAGTATGAGTACGAGGATCAAAATGGGTGGGAGTACCCGTATTTAAAACATGGAGGGGGTGAGAGGCGAGAAAAGCCTCCAACTGGATGCCACGTGAGTCACAATGAGACCCCCCCCCCCCAGAGGAAATGGTGGGCGTTAAAATCACCAAGTAACAGAAGTGGTGGTGGTAAGGATGAAACAAGAAAGGCAAAGTCTGGGATAGAAAATGCTCGAGAAGGAGAGAGATATAAAGAACATATTGTAAACCACTTATTCAAGTGGATACGGGCTGCAGTGTAATGCAGCGAGGTATGGACAAATAGTTGACAGTACGGAATATCATTGCGTAGAAGAAGGGCACTTTCATTAAAGGTCCCATCTGAGAAAGGATCCGAAGAATACAATAAATTATAGCCTGAGATAGGTTGGAAAACAGCCGAGTGTAATTTTGGTTCTTGTAAGCAAGCACCAACAGGGGAAAACCTGGAAAGCAACATCTGAAGCTCACCCCGATTACCCCTGAGGCCGCGGATATTCCACTGTAAATAGGCCATGATTGGCGATGAAGAAAATACCAGGAATCCGTAGGGAAAGGCACCTACGGACTAGAGGGGTTAGAAAAGTCAACGTGTGGTGGCATTGGAAGACGTTCAAGCAGCGAAGGAACGGAGCGTTGCGAAGAATGGGGTTGTGAAGATGGAGGAGAGGGAAGAGAAGGAACAGGAAGTGAATCAGTGTCCATTGAAGGTTTAGTCTCTGCAATATATTCTGAAATGGCTTCAAGTGTTTCTGAATTCAAAGATGTATGGGAGACCATATTGGAGATAGAAGGAGGAGGGTGAGTAAAGATTGGGACAGTAATGGACTGTACCAAAGTAGAGGGGGACGAAAGAGTGTAAGGGACTGGAGATGAAGTGTGGGGGGGGGACAGAAGAGGCAGAAACCTGGGAGGTGGCAGAAGAGGGAGAAACTTGGGAGGGGACGGGGGTGGAAGGCATAGTACGAGGAGGAGGGTGAATCTCCACACTTGTAATAGAGCCAGAGAGAGGGGAAGAACTAGGCACAGAGACTGGAAAGGTAAAGTGTGGAGGTGGAAGAAGGGAAGGAAGGGGCAAAGAAGATTTGAGCAATGTGGATTTTTTGGACTTCTGAGAAGTAGAGGGGCGATTGGTATTAGGTGTCGTACGAGGTCTTGTCGATACTGGGGCTTGTGAGGAAGGACGCGAAGATGTGAGAACAGACTGAGTTGTAGTCGGGACGTCAGAGCCAAGGACAGCAAAAGGATTAGATGCCGGAGTGGCTATGGGAGGGGTAACAACAGAGGAGGCTGCAGAAGATGGGACCCCAGAAGTGGGGGGATGTTTTGAAACACGAGAATAAGAAACACGGGGTAGTCTCCCTTGGAGGCGGAGATGAGTAACTGCCATAGCATAAGGGAGACCTTCTGCCTCTTTGAGGCAACGGATTTCACGTTCATTTAAGTAGACCTGGCAACGGCGGGAGTACGAAGGGTGAGCTTCATTACAATTAAGGCAAGATGGAGGTTGACTGCAAGATGTATTAGAATGGTCGTCGGCACCACAGACTGGGCATTCGGCTATAGATCTGCAATATTTCGCTGGGTGACCAAAACGCCAGCAATTTCTACACTGTTGCGGTGTAGGTATCACCTTTCGAACTTGTAACCGATGTCCCGCGACATATACAGAGGACGGGAGTTCTCGGCTGTCAAAAGTTAAACGAGCCACATTGCAAGGGTAACGTCTCCGCCCACGGGCAGGAAGGACATAAGTGTCTACTTTGAGGATTGGGAGATCCTGGAGTTCCAGCTGTTCAAGAATGTCATTGCCACATGACTGGAAATTCTGTTGGACTATGGTATGGGGCAGAATGACAGTACCACTACAAGAATTGAGAGAAAGATGTTTTTCAATAGTGATAGGAGTAGTATCGATATTCGAAAGGAGAGAAAGATCATGAGCTTGGGTAGCATTCTGGACAGTGACGATGCGCGTACCGCTCTTGAGAGCATGAAATGAAATATCTCTACCAACATGACGCAGGAGCGCTTTGCCAATACTATGGTCAGAAAGATAGGCAGAAGAAGAAGTCGGTCTTAAAGTAAAGAATTTAGTCCATTGTGTGGTCCGAAACTGAGCGTGGAGAGGGAGTGCATGACGTGTCGGTCTTTTCCGAGTAGAATGGGAAGGTAACGAAGGAGCATCATCAGGAGATTGACGTTGGCGTTTAGGAGTAGGACCGGAGTTGGTCCGGCGTGAAATGGGCTGGCGATTCGAAAATTGCAGTACCGTAGAGGGAGAGGCCGGAAGCATAGTCAAAGGAGAGCGGAGGTCAGACAAATCGAAGGAGTCAGTCGAAGCCCCGGTACCTGAAGCGGGTGAGGAAACAGCACCAGCAAGAGGTACAGGGGCATCAGGAGTGTCCGAAGAGTGGTCTAAAAACAAGGCAGGGTCAGAATGGGGTGCGGTATCAAGAAGGGGCCCGGGGGTAGTGGGTTCATGGATTGGGTTCTCCATGGTTAGGTTACTCCTTTGCTTTTTGTTTTTAAGAAAAAAAAAAAAGAAAAAATAAAAAGAAAAAAAAAAAGAATAAAAAAAAGGGGGGAGTGGGGAGGAATAGTTCCCAGGAGGAATGAAAGGGCCGGAAATCTCCCTCCGCGCCCAAGAGGACCTCAGCACCGCTAGTAGCGCAGATGCAGCATGGAACCCGTGCCATACCCTACCCTTCATGCCAGTAAACCAGCAATCCGGGATAGCAACCTCACATCTGCCGAGCTACCTCGGTGGACAAAAGAGAGGGCGGCCGGATATCCGCCACAAAGCATACCTCCTTCGGCCACCACCCCCGGAATCCGAAAGGTGGCTTCCAGAGATACACCCGTCGCCCGAAAGACACCCAAAGCTACTCCGGGATACCGGAGAGGGATCGGGACATCCCCAGGCGATCCAGATTCCACGGCAAACTACGCCACCGCCAAGAACCTCAACGGAATGGGATGGACCCCGGTATCCTTTCCCCTACCTAGGAACTAGCGCGCCTGTGGGAGAAATCCCAAAGGCCAAAAAGAGGAAGGGCAAAAGGGAGGGGTGGGGAGGAGGAGGAGGAAAGGAAAAAGGGGAGGATGGGATAGGGATAGGGGGGGGGGATTGGGGGGTAATTAGGTTCGGTCTGAGGAAGGAGACCGACAGGTCTAATTCCTCAGACCAAGAGCCTCTTCACCACAACAAGGAGCCCCCCTTGAAGAGGTCCTCTCCTCCATGCTGAGGACCCAAACCAGGGCCCCCTCCTCCATGCTGAGGACCCATACTAGGGTCCTCTCCCCCATGCTGAGGACTCATACCAGAGCCCTCTCATCCATGCTAAGAACCCATACTAGGGTCCTCTCCCCATGCGGAGGACCCTTACCAGAGCCCTCTCCATGCTGAGAACCCATAATAGGGTCCTCTCCCCCATGCTGAGAACCCATAATAGGGTCCTCTCCCCCATGCTGAAGACCCTTGCCAGAGCCCTCTCCTCCATGCTGAGGACCCATACCAGGGCCCTCTCCTCCATGCTGAGGACCCTTACAACAGCCCTCTCCTCCATGCTGAGGACCCATACTAGGGTCCTCTCCCCCATGCTGAGGACCAATACCAGGGCCCTATCCTCCATGCCAAGGACCCATACCAGGGCCCTCTTCTCCATGCTGAGGACCCATACCAGGGCCCCCTCCTCCATGCTGAGAACCCATACCAGGGCTCCCTCCTCCATGCTGAGGATTCATACTAGGCTCCTCTCCCCCATGCTGAGGACCCTTACCAGAGCCCTCTCCTCCATGCTGAGGACCCATACTCTGGTCCTCTCCCCCATGCTGAGGACCCTTACCAGAGCCCTCTCCTCCATGCTGAGGACCCATACTAGGGTCCTCTCCCCCATGCTTAGGACCCTTACCAGAGCCCTCTCCTCCATGCTGAGGACCCATACAAGGGCCCTCTCCTCCATGCTGAAGACCCATACCAGGGCCCTCTCCATGCTGAGGACCCATACCAGGGCCCTCTCCTCCATGCTGAAGACCCATACCAGGGCCCTCTCCATGCTGAGGCCCCATACTAGAGTCCTCTAACCCATGCTGAGGACCCTTACCAGAGCCCTCTCCTCCATGCTGAGGACCCATACAAGGGTCCTCTCCTCCATGCTGAGGACATATACCAGGGCCTTCTCCTCCATGCTGAGGACCCATAATAGTGTCCTCTCCCCCATGCTGAGGACATATACCAGGGCCCTCTCCTCCATGCTGAAGACCCATACCAGGGCCCTCTCCATGCTGAGGCCCCATACTAGGGTCCTCTAACCCATGCTGAGGACCCTTACCAGAGCCCTCTCCTCCATGCTGAGGACCCATACTAGGGTCCTGTCCCCCATGCTGTGGACTCAAAACAGGGCCCTCTCCTCCATGCTGAGGCCCCATACTAGGGTCCTCTCCCTCATGCTGCAGACCCATACCTGGGCCCTCTCCTCCATGCTGAGGCCCCATACTAGGGTCCTCTCCTCCATGCTGAGGACATATACCAGGGCCTTCTCCTCCATGCTGAGGACCCATACTAGTGTCCTCTCCTCCATGCTGAGGACACATACCAGGACCCTCTTCCCCATGCTGAGGCCCCATAATAGAGTCCTCTCCCCCATGCTGCGGACCCATACCAGGGCCCTCTCCTCCATGCTGAGGCCCCATACTAGGGTCCTCTCCTCCATGCTGAGGACACATACCAGGGTCCTCTCATCAATGCTGAGGATGCATACCAGGGACCTCTCCTCCATCCTGAGGACACATACCAGGGTCCTCTCCTCCATGCTGAGGACACATACCAGGGTCCTCTCCACCATGCTGAGGACACATACCAGGGTCCTCTCTTCCATGCTGAGGACACATACCAGGGCACTCTCCTCCATGCTAAGGACATATACCAGGGCACTCTCCTCCATGCTGAGGACACATACCAGGGTCCTCTCCTCCATGCTGAGGACCCATACTAGGGTCCTCTCCCCCATGGTGCGGACCCATAACAGGGCCCTCTCCTCCATGCTGAGGCCCCATACTAGGGTCCTCTCCCCCATGCTGCAGACCCATACCAGAGCCCTCTCCTCCATGCTGAGGCCCCATACTAGGGTCCTCTCCTCCATGATGAAGACACATACCAGGGCCCTCTCCTCCATGCTGAGGACCCATACTAGGGTCCTCTCCTCCGTGCTGAGGACACATAGCAGGGCCCTCTCCTCCATGCTGAAGACACATAGCAGGGCCCTCTCCTCCATGCTGAGGATCAATACCAGAGCCCTTTCCTCCATGCTGAGGACCCATACCAGGGCCCTCTCCTCCATGGTGAGGATCAATACCAGAGCCCTCTCCTCCATGCTGAGGACCCATACCATGGCCCCCTCCTCAATGCTGAGGACCCATACTAGGGTCCTCTCCCCATGCTGAGGACCCTTACCAGAGCTCTCTCCTCCATGCTGAAGACACATAACAGGGCTTTCTCTTCCATGCTAAGGACCAATACCAGAGCACTTTCCTCCATGCTGAGGACCCATACTATGGCCCTCTCCTCCATACTGAGGACCAATACCAGAGCCCTCTCCTCCATGCTGAGGACCCATACCAGGGCCCCCTCCTCCATGCTGAGGACCCATACTAGGGTCCTGTCCCCCATGATGAGGACTCATACCAGAGCACTCTCCTCCATGCTGAGGACCCATACTAGGGTCCTCTCCCCCATGCTGAGGACTCTTACCAGAGCCCTCTCTATGCTGAGGACCCATACTAGGGTCCTCTCCTCCATGCTGAGGACCCATACCTTTGCCCCGTCCTGCATTCTGAGCACCCATACTAGGGTAATCTACCCCCATGCTAAGGACTCATACCAGAGCCCTCTCCTCCATGCTGAGGAACCATACTAGGGTCCTCTCCCCCATGCTGAAGACCCTTGCCAGAGCCCTCTCCTACATGCTGAGGACCCATACCAGGGCCCCCTCCTCCATGATGAGGACCTATACCAGGGCCCTCTCCTCCATGCTGAGGACCCATACCAGGGCCCTCTCCTCCATGCTGAGGCCATATACTAGGGTCCTCTACCCCATGCTGAAGACCCTTACCACAGCCCTCTCCCCCATGCTGAGGACCCATGCTAAGGTCCTCTCCCCCATGCTGAGGCCTAATACAAGGGCCCTCTCCTCCATGCTGAGGACCCATACTAGGGTCCTGTCCCCCATGCTGTGGACTCAAAACAGGGCCCTCTCCTCCATGCTGAGGCCCCATACTAGGGTCCTCTCCCTCATGCTGCGGACCCATACCAGGGCCCTCTCCTCCATGCTGAGGCCCCATACTAGGGTCCTCTCCTCCATGCTGAGGACATATACCAGGGCCTTCTCCTCCATGCTGAGGACCCATACTAGTGTCCTCTCCTCCATGCTGAGGATACATACCAGGACCCTCTTCCCCATGCTGAGGCCCCATAATAGAGTCCTCTCCCCCATGCTGCGGACCCATACCAGGGCCCTCTCCTCCATGCTGAGGCCCCATACTAGGGTCCTCTCCTCCATGCTGAGGACACATACCAGGGTCCTCTCATCAATGCTGAGGATGCATACCAGGGACCTCTCCTCCATCCTGAGGACACATACCAAGGTCCTTTCCTCCATGCTGAGGACACATACCAGGGTCCTCTCCACCATGCTGAGGACACATACCAGGGTCCTCTCTTCCATGCTGAGGACACATACCAGGGCACTCTCCTCCATGCTAAGGACATATACCAGGGCACTCTCCTCCATGCTGAGGACACATACCAGGGTCCTCTCCTCCATGCTGAGGACCCATACTAGGGTCCTCTCCCCCATGGTGCGGACCCATAACAGGGCCCTCTCCTCCATGCTGAGGCCCCATACTAGGGTCCTCTCCCCCATGCTGCAGACCCATACCAGGGCCCTCTCCTCCATGCTGAGGCCCCATACTTGGGTCCTCTCCTCCATGATGAGGACACATACCAGGCCCCTCTCCTCCATGCTGAGGACGCATACTAGGGTCCTCTCCTCCGTGCTGAGGACACAAAGCAGGGCCCTCTCCTCCATGCTGAAGACACATAGCAGGGCCCTCTCCTCCATGCTGAGGATCAATACCAGAGCCCTTTCCTCCATGCTGAGGACCCATACCAGGGCCCTCTCCTCCATGGTGAGGATCAATACCAGAGCCCTCTCCTCCATGCTGAGGACCCATACCATGGCCCCCTCCTCAATGCTGAGGACCCATACTAGGGTCCTCTCCCCATGCTGAGGACCCTTACCAGAGCTCTCTCCTCCATGCTGAAGACACATAACAGGGCCCTCTCCTCCATGCTAAGGACCAATACCAGAGCCCTTTCCTCCATGCTGAGGACCCATACTATGGCCCTCTCCTTCATACTGAGGACCAATACCAGAGCCCTCTCCTCCATGCTGAGGACCCATACCAGGGCCCCCTCCTCCATGCTGAGGACCCACACTAGGGTCCTGTCCCCCATGCTGAGGACTCTTACCAGAGCCCTCTCTATGCTGAGGACCCATACTAGGGTCCTCTCCTCCATGCTGAGGACCCATACCTTTGCCCCGTCCTGCATTCTGAGCACCCATACTAGGGTAATCTACCCCCATGCTAAGGACTCATACCAGAGCCCTCTCCTCCATGCTGAGGAACCATACTAGGGTCCTCTCCCCCATGCTGAAGACCCTTGCCAGAGCCCTCTCCTCCATGCTGAGGACCCATACCAGGGCCCCCTCCTCCATGATGAGGACCTATACCAGGGCCCTCTCCTCCATGCTGAGGACCCATACCAGGGCCCTCTCCTCCATGCTGAGGCCATATACTAGGGTCCTCTACCCCATGCTGAAGACCCTTACCACAGCCCTCTCCCCCATGCTGAGGACCCATGCTAAGGTCCTCTCCCCCATGCTGAGGCCTAATACCAGGGCCCTCTCCTCCATGCTGAGGACCCATACCAGGGCCCTCTCCTCCACGCTGAGGACCCATACCAGGGCCCCCTCCTCCATGCTGAGGAACCATACCAGGGCTCCCTCCTCCATGCTGAGGACACATACTAGGGTCCTCTCCCCATGCTGAGGACCCTTACCAGAGCCCTCTCCTCCATGCTGAGGACCCATACTATGGCCCTCTCCTCCATACTGAGGACCAATACCAGAGCCCTCTCCTCCATGCTGAGGACCCATACCAGGGCCCCCTTCTGCATGCTGAGGACCCATACTAGGGTCCTGTTCCCCATGATGAGGACTCATACCAGAGCCCTCTCGTCCATGCTGAGGACCCATACTAGGGTCCTCTCCCCCATGCTGAGGACTCTTACCAGAGCCCTCTCTATGCTGAGGACCCATACTAGGGTCCTCTCCTCCATGCTGAGGACCCATACCAGGGCCCCGTCCTGCATTCTGAGCACCCATACTAGGGTAATCTACCCCCATGCTAAGGACTCATACCAGAGCCCTCTCCTCCATGCTGAGGAACCATACTAGGGTCCTCTCCCCCATGCTGAAGACCCTTGCCAGAGCCCTCTCCTCCATGCTGAGGACCCATACCAGGGCCCCCTCCTCCATGATGAGGACCTATACCAGGGCCCTCTCCTCCATGCTGAGGACCCATACCAGGGCCCTCTCCTCCATGCTGAGGCCATATACTAGGGTCCTCTACCCCATGCTGAAGACCCTTACCACAGCCCTCTCCCCCATGCTGAGGACCCATGCTAAGGTCCTCTCCCCCATGCTGAGGCCTAATACCAGGGCCCTCTCCTCCATGCTGAGGACCCATACCAGGGTCCTCTCCTCCATGCTGAGGACCCATACCAGGGCCCCCTCCTCCATGCTGAGGAACCATACCAAGGCTCCTTCCTCCATGCTGAGGACTCATACTAGGGTCCTCTCCCCATGCTGAGGACCCTTACCAGAACCCTCTCCTCCATGCTGAGGACCCATACTCTGGTCCTCTGTCCCATGCTGAAGACCCTTACCAGAGCCCTCTCCTCCATGCTGAGGACCCATACTAGGGTCCTCTCCCCCATGCTGAGGACCCTTACCAGAGCCCTCACCTGCATGCTGAGGACCCATACCAGGGCCCTCTCCTCCATGCTGAAGACCCATACCATGGCCCTCTCCATGCTGAGGACCCATACCAAGGCCCTCTCCTCCATGCTGAGGACCCATACCAGGGCTCCCTCCTCCATGCTGAGGACCCATACCAGGGCCCTCTCCTCCATGCTGAGGACCCATACAAGGGCCCTCTCCTCCATGCTGAGGCCTCATACTAGGCTCCTCTCACCCATGCTGAGGACCCTTACCATAGCCCTGTCCTCCATGCTGAGGACCACTATTAGGGTCCTCTCCCCCATGCTGCAGACCCATAACAGGGCACTCTCCTCCATGCTTAGGCCTCTTACTAGGGTCCTCTCACCCCATGCTGCGGACCCATACCAGGGCCCTCTCCTCCATGCTGCGGCCCCATACTAGGGTCCTCTCTTCCATGCTGAGGACACATACCAGGGCCCTCTCCTCCATGCTGAGGACCCATACAAGGGTCCTCTCCTCCATGCTGAGGACACATACCAGGGCACTCTCCTCCATGCTAAGGCCCCATACTAGAGTCCTCTCCCCCATGCTGCAGACCAATACCAGGGCCCTCTCCTCCATGCTGAGGCCCCATACTAGGGTCCTCTCCTCCATGCTGAGTACACATACCAGGGTCCTCTCCTCCATGCTGAGGACACATACCAGGGTCCTCTCCTTCATGCTGAAGACACATACCAGGGTCCTCTCCTCCATGCTCAGGACACATACCAGGGTCTTCTCCCCCATGCTGAGGACACATACCAGGGTCCTCTCCTCTATGCTGAGGACACATACCAGGGCACTCTCCTCCATGCTGAGGACACATACCAGGGCACTCTCCTCCATGCTGAGGACACATACCAGGGCACTCACCTCCATGCTGAGGACGCATACCAGGGTCCTCTCCTCCATGCTGAGGACCCATACCAGGGCCCTCTCCTCCATGCTGAGAACCAATACCAGAGCCCTCTCCTCCATGCTGAGGACCCATACCAGGGTCCTCTCCCCCATGCTGAGGACTCATACCAGAGCCCTCTCCTCCATGCTGAGGACCCATACTAGGGTCCTCTTTCCCTTGCTGAGGACCCTTACCAGAGCCCTTTCTATGCTGAGGACTCATATTAGGGTCCTCTCCTCCATGCTGAGGACCCATTCCAGGGTCCTCTCCCCCAAGCTGAGGAGCCTTACCAGAGCCCTCTCCATGCTGAGGACCCATACTAGGCTCCTCTCCCCAATGCTGAAGACCCTTGCCAGAGCCCTCTCCTCCACGCTGAGGACCCATACCAGGGCTCTCTCCTCCATGCTGAGGACCCATACCAGGGCCCTCTCCTCCATGCTGAGCACTTATAGCAGGGCCCTCTCCATGCTGAGGACCCATACCAGGGCCCTCTCCTCCATGCTGAAGACTCATACCAGGGCCCTCTCCTCTATGCTGAGGACCTATACCAGGGCCGTCTCCTCCATGCTGAGGACCCATACCAGGGCCCTCTCCTCCATGCTGAGGCCCCATACTAGGGTCCTCTCCCACATGCTGAGGACCCTTACCACAGTCCTCTCCTCCATGGTGAGGACCCATACTAGAGTCCTCTCCCGCGTGCTGAGGACTAATACCAGGGCCCTCTCCTCCATGCTGAGGACCCATACCAGGGCCCTCTCCTCCATGCTGAGGACCCATACCAGGGTCCCCTCCTCCATGCTGAGGACCCATGCCAGGGTTCCCTCCTCCATGCTGAGGACTCATACTAGGGTCCTTTCCCCCATGATGACGACCCTTACGAAGGCCCTCTCCTCCATGCTGAGGACCCATACTCTGGTCCTCTCCCCCCAATGCTGAGGACCCTTACCAGAGCCCTCTCCTCCATGCTGAGGACCCATACTAGGGTCCTCTCCCCCATGCTTAGGACGCTTACCAGAGCCCTCTCCTCCATGCTGAGGACCCATACCAGGGCCCTCTCCTATATGCTGAATACCCATAGTAGGGCCCTCTCCATGCTGAGGACCCATACCAGGGCCCTCTCCTCCATGCTGAGGACCCATACCAGAGCCCCATCCTCCATGCTGAGGACCCATACCAAGGCGCTCTCCTCCATGCTGAGGACCAATATCAGGGCCCCCTCCTCCATGCTGAGGACCCATACCAGGGCCCTCTCCTCCATGCTGAGGACTCATAACAGGGCCCTCTCCTCCATGCTGAGGCCCCATACTAGGGTCCTCTCCTCCATGCTGAGGACACATACCAGGGCCCTCTCCTCCATAATGAGGACCCATACTAGGGTTCTCTCCTCCATGTTGCGGACCCATACCACGGCCCTCTCTTCCATGCTGAGGCCCCATACTAGGGTCCTCTCCTCCATGCTGAGGACACATACCAGAGCACTCTCCTCCATGCTGAGGACACATACCAGGGCACTCTCCTCCATGCTGAGGACACATACCAGGGCCCTCTCCTCCATACTGAGGACCCATACTAGGGTTGTCTCCTCCATGTTGCGGACCCATACCAGGGCCCTCTCCTCCATGCTGAGGCCCCATACTAGGGTCCTCTCCTCCATGCTGAGGACACATACCAGGGCACTCTCTTCCATGCTAAGGACCAATACCAGAGCACTTTCCTCCATGCTGAGGACCCATACTATGGCCCTCTCCTCCATACTGAGGACCAATACCAGAGCCCTCTCCTCCATGCTGAGGACCCATACCAGGGCCCTCTCCTCCATGCTGAGGACCCATACTAGGGTCCTCTCCCCCATACTGAGGACTCTTACCAGAGCCCTCTCTATGCTGAGGACCCATACTAGGGTCCTTTCCTCCATGCTGAGGACCCATACCAGGGCCCCGTCCTGCATTCTGAGCACCCATACTAGGGTAATTACCCCCATGCTAAGGACTCATACCAGAGCCCTCTCCTCCATGCTGAGGAACCATACTAGGGTCCTCTCCCCCATGCTGAAGACCCTTGCCAGAGCCCTCTCCTCCATGCTGAGGACCCATACCAGGGCCCCCTCCTCCATGATGAGGACCTATACCAGGGCCCTCTCCTCCATGCTGAGGACCCATACCAGGGCCCTCTCCTCCATGCTGAGGCCATATACTAGGGTCCTCTACCCCATGCTGAAGACCCTTACCACAGCCCTCTCCCCCATGCTGAGGACCCATGCGAAGGTCCTCTCCCCCATGCTGAGGCCTAATACCAGGGACCTCTCCTCCATGCTGAGGACCCATACCAGGGCCCTCTCCTCCATGCTGAGGAACCATACCAGGGCTACTTCCTCCATGCTGAGGACTCATACTAGGGTCCTCTCCCCATGCTGAGGACCCTTACCAGAGCCCTCTCCTCCATGCTGAGGACCCATACTAGGGTCCTCTCCCCCATGCTGAGGACCCTTACCAGAGCCCTCACCTGCATGCTGAGGACCCATACCAGGGCCCTCTCCTCCATGCTGAAGACCCATACCATGGCCCTCTCCATGCTGAGGACCCATACCAAGGCCCTCTCCATGCTGAGGACCCATACCAGGGCTCCCTCCTCCATGCTGAGGACCCACACCAGGGCCCTCTCCTCCATGCTGAGGACCCATACCAGGGCCCTCTCCTCCATGCTGAGGCCCCATGCTAGGGTCCTCTCACCCATGCTTAGGACCCTTACCATAGCCCTGTAATCCATGCTGAGGACCAATATTAGGGTTCTCTCCCCCATGCTGCAGACCCATAACAGGGCACTCTCCTCCATGCTGAGGACACATACCAGGGTCTTCCCCACCATGCTGAGGACACATACCAGGGTCCTCTCCTCTATGCTGAGGACAGATACCAGGGCACTCTCCTCCATGCTGAGGACACATACCAGGGCACTCTCCTCCATGCTGAGGACACATACCAGGGCACTCACCTCCATGCTGAGGACGCATACCAGGGTCCTCTCCTCCATGCTGAGGACCCATACCAGGGCCCTCTAATCCATGCTGAGGACACATACCAGGGCACTCTCCTCCATGCTGAGGACACATACCAAAGCACTCTCCTCCATGCTGAGGACACAAACCAGGGCACTCACCTCCATGCTGAGGACCCATACCAGGGCCCTCTCCTCCATGCTGAGGACCCATACCAGGGCACTCTCCTCTAT
>NW_027195898.1:0-125014 GCF_038502225.1 Cherax quadricarinatus | reverse complement strand
TTAACCCTTTGACTGTTTCAGGCCCCTCTCTGAAACTGTCATTCTATGTCGCCAAATATTCGAAAAAAAAAAAAAATTATTTTTTCTTATGAAAATGTTAGGAATATTTTTACTAGTGTTTTAAGCCTAAAAAAAAAAATTTTGCCATCAGTACTTACCGAGATATAGAGCCGCAAAGTTTGCAGAAAGTGACGTGCGTACGGCAACAGCGGCGACTGCCGCCCACCCGGTATTCTTTTATTTACTCTAATTCAAAGGTTTCTTGCATTTTTCAATATTTTTCTTTTCCAGGTAACTTATGTGGCCTGTGAGACCAATGTAAGGTGCATTGTTCAAATATACACTCATTGTTTACAACACAATAACAGAACAAACTTTATCACTATTAGTTTGTGTATACACTTTGTTTACACAAACAAACAATACAAAACAATGTTTATTACTATTGTTCCATAATATATATACATATGTACAGTCACTAAACACGTTCCTAGAACTGCTGCAGCTTGTGGAACTCTTTGAAACATGGGTATATGCAGAGGGGCACTTCACACTCCTCACACATAAAACGAGTGTCTCTGCGTGTTTGTGGGCGTTTTGTGGTATGCATACATACATAACACCTCTTCTGAGCATTTTTCTTGGCAGTAGTAGGAGGCAGTTGTATGGGGTAGTGATCACCAGGCCTCAAACGAGATGACGTCTGTGGGCGCTGGTCTATTGCAGGAGTTGCTCCTTGGTACTTTGCAATTATTTGTCTGATTACTGACAGGCAAAATTCACCATATTTTGGTGTTTTGTTGGTCTTCAACTTGTATATGTTATAAGCATTTAGCATAGAGATATCAACAAGATGGAAAAAAAGTTTTATATACCACTTATAACTCTTGCGTACACAGTCTGCAAACCCAATCTGCATGTCACATTTGTCCACTAAGCGCATATTGAGGTTGTAGTCCATGACAGCTGCAGGCTTTAGAATGGGTTCATTGGTCTCTCTGTTGTCCCTGCCACTGGGTACCATTTCGTTTCTGTGAACTGATGTCAACAATGTGACATCACGTTTGTCATGCCACCGAAATGCCATGATGTCATTGGCAGCAAAGGCTTGCACCTCACCTCTGCGAGTGCCAGCGTCGAACCTTGGCATATGTTTACGATTACCACGCACTGTGCCACACACGTCTGTCAAGTTCACTCGCAAGAAATCACTGAGTAAGGGGCTTGTGTACCAGTTATCAGTAAATAACATATGCCCCTTACCAAGATATGGTTCCATCATTGTTCGAACCACATCACCAGAGATACCCAATAACTTCATGGTATCTCTCAAAGTATTACTGCCAGTGTACACAATGATATCCAAAACTAGACCACTTCTGCAATCACACAGTACAAATAGCTTTATACCAAAGCGTTTCCTCTTGCTTGGTATATATTGCTTGAATGAGAGTCTTCCTTTGAATAAAATCAAGGACTCATCAATAACAAGCTTCCTGAAGGGATAAAAATACATGCAGCACTTTTGTTTCAGGTACATAAACACATTTCTGATCTTATATAACCTGTCGCTTCTGTCAGGCCTGGTTTTGTCTGAAAAGTGTAACATACGTAACAGTATCAGGAAACGATTGACACCTATAATGTCACTAAAACCTGGAGTTGAAATCAGGCGTTCTGTTGCCCAGTATGTGGTGACAGTGTGCTTATACACATGTGGCATAAGCATTATTGTGGCAAAAAACAGGTACATCTCTGCCACAGTTGTCTCCTTCCACTTGTGTAGCCGTGATTTTGGTGAGAGAATTGTATTTGCCATGGTGTAATCACAGTATGTGTTTGTTTCCCTGACAATGATGTCCATCAGGGGTTCATCGAAGAATAACTCAAAGCAGTCCAGTTCACTGGCATTGTTCCCAAGTGGACAAGATGGCTTTATTCCACTTTGTGTTTCATCAAAGTCATGGGGACTGGGAACAAACTCGTCACCGTCCTGCCAATCCCAGATGCGGTCTGCTGGTGGGGTCTGGATATTGTACCGTGGTTGTGGTTGTGCAGGTTGTGGTTGTGCAGGTTGTGGTGGTGCAGGTTGTGGGAGTGTGGGGTAGGGTGAGGCTGGTTGTTGTGCAGAGTCAGCAGCGTGGGTAGTAGCGTGGCCCGCTGATGGTGCCACATGGGCCGTGCCACCCTCACTATCACCACCACTGCCTGCTCCCTCACTCACATCATTCATACCCATCGTTACAATATCGTCATCTTCACTATCAGGTCGTGGTGTAGGGCCACGGGATGTGCTCCCAGAGTTTCTCCTTCCCCTTGGAACAACATATGAAACACTACCAGACCGCATGCTACGTCGTACATACTGCCGCTTCACTGGGGAATATTCACTCTCACTGTCACTAGAACTGCTTTCAATGACCTTGAAATCACTATCACTATCACTGCTATCATCTGGGTGTTGTACACGACCAAATAGTTTCCTCTTTCGTCCTGGTACAGGCGAACGTGAACGTGAACAAGCCGGCCCAGCACCAGAGGTGGAAGGTTGTGGGTCATCTGGGTTTTCATCACTAATTACGTTATCCTGGGCACTTTTTTCGATAACACTCACTTCAAAACCCTGGAATTCACTGTCACTGACATTTTCATCGCTGTTAGAGCTATCACTTGGGAACAAAAGACCTCCAATCCGCCGAGGAGTGAGGAACTTCTTACCGAGAGGCATGGTGAAAATGGACTAACAACATGGCGTTCCCACAATGCACCGCTGGGTCCCAGATTTTTTTCACAGGGTGCACACCGACCACTGAGACCCATTCTCTCTCATGTAGGCCTACCAGGCCTTTCCCGCTTGATTTGAAGCCGCTAGAATTTGTGCGTATAAATACGTCAGAAACATTGGCTCGTAAGACGTATTTATACGTCGGAAACAGTCAAAGGGTTAAATTTCTGCTTACGTACCACTTACAGCTGTGAAATATTAGTTAACCCTTTGACTGTCGCGGCCGTATATATACGTCTTACGAGGTACCGTGTTTGACGTATATATACTCATAAATTCTAGCGGCTTCAAATCAAGCAGGAGAAAGCTGGTAGGCCCACATGTGAGAGAATGGGTCTGTGTGGTCAGTGTGCACCATATAAAAAAAATCCTGGAGCACGCAGTGCATAATGAGAAAAAAAAAACTCCGACCGTTTTTTTTAATTAAAATGCCGACTTTGTGGTCTATTTTCGTATAGTATTTATGGTTGTATTCTCGTTTTCTTGGTCTCATTTGATAGAATGGAAAACATATTATAGAAATAGAGGTGATTTTGATTGATTTTACTATAAAAAGAACCTGGAAATGGAGCTCAAAGTAGGGGAAATGTTTGATTTTTGCCAATGTTCAAAAGTAAACAAATGATGTCATTGTCCAATAAATGTCCAACTAGCCATTCTAATATGCAGTCATGAATGGGTTGATGTTATTTATACAATTATTACAGTATTGCAGTAGTCTGCATAACAGTAAATCTTCTATTTTTTGTTTGAATAAAAATTCAAAATAGAAAGCAAGAGTAATATCAGAGGGGCCTGGAGACATGACTGATGAACAAAGAAAATGTTATTTTAGAGCCAGGAATGTCTGCATTGTTCATTCTGGACCTTATTTTGAAATTGTCATATTTTTTAATTTTCGTGAAATTGGCCAAATTGCAAATTTCTGACCACATTATTGGGTAGTTGAAATCGGTAAACGGGCAGTTTCCTGTACTCAATCGATAGAAAAAATGGAGTTCTAAAGAAATAGCTATGAGTTTGGTCGACTGGAACAATGGAATTAGCTGAAAATAGGGCTCAAAGTGGGCGAAATCGCCGATTTGTAAATATCGCCGAGGTCGCTAACTTCGCGAGAGCATAATTCCGTCAGTTTTCCATCAAATTCCGTTTTTTTGGTGTCATTACAATCGGGAAAAGATTCTCTATCATTTCATAAGAAAAAATAATTTTTTTTTTTTCAGGATTCTTCGGTATTGAGTGTTGTCTTCTGTGGCGACAAGTCTTGAGTTTCTGTAGTTAATTAAATGGTTGTGCGAATTGCGATGTTGTACACAGGCATTCCTTGTATCGTCAGTCCTGCTTGCGTATTGGTGTTCTGAAATGCGTGTTTGGAGGTCTCTTGATGTTTCGCCCGCGTATAATTTGTTGCAGTCATTACAAGGGATTATGTATACCCCTGCAGAGGATGGAAGCTTGTCCTGTCTACTACTGGTGATGTCCTTGATGGTCGGGGTTGTGGAAGTAGATACTTGGAATGATGCATTGGAAAAGATGTTGGAAACATGTTTGGCAATGGAGTTGGTGGGGAGGACTATGTATCTCTTCTCGGCAGTGTCTTCTCTGGGTGTGTTGAAGATGTTTAATGCCCGCCGTCTGCAGTCTTTGATGAAGTGACGAGGATAGTGGAGTTTAGAAAATGCTTGTTCAATTATAGTGCATTCTTCCTCAAGGTACTCATTGCACAGATTCTGAGTGCGCGCAGGAAGAAGCCTATAATTACACCACGTTTAGTTTTGGTGCCGTGGTGAGAGTAGAAGTGAAGAAGATTGTTTTGGTTGGTTGGTTTTCGATAGACTTTAAAACGAAGTTCATGGTCAGTTTTGCAGAGAAGAACATCAAGGAAAGGAAGAGTGTTGTTGACTTCTTCAAGTGTGAACTGGATTGAGGTCGAGCCCTCTTACATTCTTTTGCTTTCCACTTTGAATTTTTATTCTCACAAAAAAATAGAAGATTTACTGTTATGCAGACTACTGCATTAGTGTAAAAAATGGTATAAATAATATCGGCGCACTTGTGAAAGAATATTAGACTCACCAGTTGACGTGTATTGGACGCTTGGCATGATTTGTTTATTTTTGAACATTGGTAAAAATCGAACATTTCTGCTAATTTGAGCTCAGTTTCAAGGTACTTTTCATTGTAAAATCAGTCAAAATCATCTCAATTTCTGTAATATGTCTTCCATTCTATAGAAT
This sequence comes from Cherax quadricarinatus, assembly GCF_038502225.1. NCBI lineage: Eukaryota > Metazoa > Arthropoda > Malacostraca > Decapoda > Parastacidae > Cherax > Cherax quadricarinatus. The sequence continues at coordinate 119,992 of NW_027195898.1, read as the reverse complement.
GAGACCAGGAAAACTAGAATTCAACAATAAATACCATACGAAAATACAGTGCAAAGTCGCTGTTTTAATCCAAAAACACGGTTAAAGTTTTTTTTTTCTCATTACGCTCTCTGTGTGCTGCAGGATTTTTTTTATACTGCGCACACTGACCACATAGACCCATTCTTTCATATGTAGGCTTACCAGCTTTCTCTCACTAGATTTGAGGGCGCTAGAATTTAGGTGTACTAGTACGTCAAAAGCCCTGGTGCGTAAGCCGTACTAGTATGGCCGAAACCCTGAAAGGGTTAAGGGTTAAACCACTCCAGAGCAATTATTATTATTACCGTCGACATACCTTGTTCACTGAGTTTAAATGTTTATTAACCTTTTCAGGGTTGAGAGACCCTTTCCTAAACTTGTTCTCAGGGTTGAAAATTTTTCGGAAAAAAAAAAATTATTTTTTCATGTGAAAAGATAGAGAATCTTTTCCTGATCATAATGACACCAAAAGTATGGAATTTGATGGAAAACTTATGGAATTATGCTCTCGCAAAATTAGCGAGTGATCAGAAATTAGCAATTTTGCCAATTTCACACAAATTTCAAAAGATGCAAATTTCCAAATAGGGTCCAGAATAAACAAGACAGACATTCCTGGCACTAAAATAACATTTCCTCTGTTCATTAGTCATGTCCCCAGGCCCCTCTTACATTTCTTTTGCTTTCCACTTTGAATTTTTATTCTCACAATAAATAGAAGATGTACTGTTATGCAGACTACTGCATTGGTGTAGAAATGGTATAAATAGTATCAGCACACATGTGAAAGAATATTAGACTCGCCAGTTGACGTGTATTGGACGCGTGGCATGATTTCTTTACTTTTGAGCTTCGGCAAAAATCGAAAATTTCTGCTACTTTGAGCCCAATTTCAAGGTACTTTTCATTGTGAAACCAATCAAAATCATCTCAATTTCTGTAACATGTCTTCGATTCTATAAAATGAGACAAGGAAAACTAGAATAAAACCATGAATACCATACGAAAATACAGTGCAAAGTCAGTGTTTTAAAGCAAAAACACGGTCAAAGTTTTTTTTTCTCATTACGCACTGTGTGCTGCAGGATTTTTTTATACTGTGCACACTGATCACATAGACCCATTCTTTCATATGTAGGCCTACCAGCTTTCTCTCGCTAGATTTGAAGGTGCTAGAATTTACGCGTACTAGTACGTCAATAGCTCTGATGCGTAAGCCGTACTAGTACGTTGGGAACCCTGAAAGGGTTAAGCTGCCATGAGACACAGAGAATGTAATAATAAGACAGCCTCTCTTTTATTAACCCTTTGACTGTTTCGGTCGTATATATATGTCTTACGAGCCACCGTGTATGACGTATTAATACGCATAAATTCTAGTTGCTTCAAATCAAGCAGGAGAAAGCTGGTAGGCCCACATGTGAGAGAATGGGACTCCATGGTCAGTGTTCCCCATATAAAACGATATTTTTTCACTCCAGAAGTATGTTCAGGTGCCAGTACTGACCGAATTTGTTCCCATAAGGAATATTGTGAAGTAGATTAGTCCATTTCAGACCCCCAAACATACACGTACAAACACACTTACATAAATACACTTACATAATTGGTCGCATTCGGAGGTGATCGTTATGCGGGGGTCCACTGTACTAAATAAGCTACCATGGCTCCAAAGAAAGCTCCTAGTGCCAAGCCTGTGGTAAAGAAGGTGAGAAATACGATTGAATTTAAGAAAACCATCATTGAACAATATGAAAGTGGTACAAGTGTGGCCGAACTGTCCAGGATGTATAAGAAACCCTACACAACCTTATGTTCCATAGTGGCCAAGAAAAAGGAAATAAAGGATGCTGTTGTTGCAAAGGGAGTAACTATGCTGACAAAAATGAGATCACCAGTACTGGAAGAGGTTGAGAAGTTATTATTGGTGTGGATAAATGAGAAACAATTAGCAGGAGATACTCTTATGACTTCGATTATTTGTGAAAAGGCTAGGCAGTTGCATGAAGATTTGGTAAAGAAATTGCCTGCAAATAGTGGTGATGTGAGTGAATTTAAGGCCAGCAAAGGCTGGTTTGAGAGATTTAAGAACCGTACTGGCATACACAGTGTGGTAAGGCATGGTGAGGCTGCCAGTTCGGACCACAAGGCGGCTGAAAAATATGTGCATGAATTCCAGGAGTACATAGAGGCTGAAGGACTGAAACCTGAACAAGTGTTCAATTGTGACGAAACAGGCCTCTTTTGGAAGAAAATGCCAAAGAGGACCTTCATTACACAAGAGGAAAAGGCAATGCCAGGACACAAGCCTATGAAAGACAGGCTGACGCTAATGTTCTGTGCTAATGCTAGTGGGGATTTCAAAGTGAAGCCATTACTAGTGTACCATTCTGAAAATCCCAGAGTGTTCAGGAAAAACAATGTTATGAAGAGTAAATTGTGTGTGTTTTGGAAATCTAATAGTAAGGCATGGGTCACGAGGGAAATTTTCGTCGAGTGGTTCAATGAAGTGTTTGGCCCTAGTGTGAAGGAGTATCTCCTGGAAAAGAAATTGGATCTCAAGTGCCTGCTAGTAATGGACAATGCACCTGCTCATCCTCCAAACTTGGATGACCTAATTTTCGAGGAGTTTGGGTTCATCACAGTAAAGTTCTTGCCCCCGAATACCACTCCTCTCCTCCAACCCATGGACCAGCAGGTTATTGCAAACTTTAAAAAACTCTACACAAAAGCAATGTTTCACAGGTGCTTGACTGTGACCACAGACACTCACTTGACCCTAAGGGAATTTTGGAGAGAACACTTCAGCATCCTCCACTGCATAACCCTTATAGGTATGGCTTGGGAGGGAGTGACTACCAGGACTTTGAACTCTGCCTGGAGAAAATTGTGGCCAGATTGTGTCGACAAGAGGGATTTTGAAGGATTTGGGACTGACCCTAATGAGCCTATGTCTGTTGTAAAATCAATTGTGGCACTGGGGAGTTCCATGGGGTTGGATGTGAGTTTGGAGGATGTGGAAGAATTGGTGGAAGACCACAATGAAGAGCTCACCACTGAGGAGCTGCAAGAGCTTCAGCAGGAAGAGCAACACATCGCAGCTCAGAATCTTGCTGCAGAGGAGGAGGAAGAGAGATGGAAGAAGGTGCCTTCTTCAGAAATTAAAGAGATTTTTACTATGTGGGGTAAGATGGAAAGCTTTATGGAGAAACATCACCCTAACAAGGTTGTTGCAAGCCAGGTTGGCAACATGTACAGTGACAAAGTCTTGGGCCATTTTAGGGAAGTGTTAAAGAGACGCCAGAAACAGAGCTCTCTCCACAGTTATTTTGTGAGACAGGACTCCAGTGACTCTCAAGGTGGTCCTAGTGGCATTAAGAAACAGAGAAGAGAAGCAACCCCAGAAAAGCAAATGGTACCTGAGGTGTTGATGGAAGGGGATTCCCCTTCCAAACTATAAACAATCCACTCTCTCTCCTCCTCCAGTCTCCCATACACTAAGAAGAATCTCCAATAAAGGTAAGTGTTATGCTGTTAATGTTTCATTCATCATTTCCCATTGTATTGTTTATGTACTACATGTATATTTCATGTTAAAAAAATTTTTGTTTTAATACTTCTGGGTGTCAGGAACGGATTAATTGTATTTACATTATTTCTTATGGGGAAAATTGATTCGTAAATCGTAAATTTCGTTTATAGTAACGGCTCCAGGAACGGATTAATTACGAAAAACGAGGGACCACTGTATACCCGCTCAACGCTGTTCGTCTGAGACGCATCTAATGTGCTGCCTTAGCCATCCTCGCATGTTCCGCCGGTGGCATTGTTTACCAGCCAGCCTCCGCGATAACATCCAAGCATACAATCGGAACATTTCGTATTATTACAGTGTTTTTGGTGATTTTATCTGCAAAATAAGTGACCATGGGCCCCAAGAAAGCTTCTAGTGCCAACCCTACAGCAATAAGGGTGAGAATTACTATAGAGATGAAGAAAGAGATCATTGATAAGTATGAAAGTGGAGTGCGTGTCTCCGAGCTGGCCAGGTTGTATAATAAACCCCAATCAACCATCGCTACTATTGTGGGTAACAAAATGGCAATCAAGGAAGCTGTTCTTGCCAAAGGTTCAACTGTGTTTTCGAAACAGAGATCGCAAGTGATGGAAGATGTTGAGAGACTCTTATTGGTGTGGATAAATGAAAAACAGATAGCAGGAGATAGCATCTCTCAAGTGATCATAAGTGAAAAGGCTAGGAAGTTGCATCAGGATTTAATTAAAAAAATGCCTGCAACTAGTGATGATGTGAATTTAAGGCCAGCAAAGGTTGGTTTGAGAAATTTAAGAAGCATAGTGGCATACATAGTGTGATAAGGCATGGTGAGGCTGCCAGTTCGGACCACAAAGCAGCTGAAAAATATGTGCAGGAATTCAAGGAGTACATAGACAGTGAAGGACTGAAACTCCCAGAGCGTTCAGGCAAAAGAATATCCTCAAGGCTAATTTGTGTGTGCTGTGGAGGGCAAACAGTAAGGCATGGGTCACTAGGGACTTTTTCTATGACTGGTTACACCATGCATTTGCCCCCAATGTGAAAGATTACCTGTTATTGTTGTTCTTGCTGCTGAACAGCAGTTTAGTGCCGCTACCTACGCTACCTTCACTCGGCACTAAACCGCTGTTCAGCACTGTTATTGCTGTTCTTGCTACTGAACAGCGGTTTAGTGCCGATGAAGGTAGCGTAGGTAGCAATGATACGGCCGTGGACTAGTTTGGCTTTAATTGGGTAGGAGTGAGTACACAACGGGCAGTGTGAGGGAGTGACCGCAAGCCAGTCCGTGGAGGGGGAGCACTTGTGTCTATCAAGTCGGTCGGCCTAGGAGTGAGGGCGGATGGGCTCAGCCTCCCACTGACCTGAGTGAGCCTACAGAGGGCAGCACCTAAATGCCGCGAAATATGAACTAGTCAGAGCAGACGGCTAGGCTGTGTGTTCTGACAGTACAGGCTGTCTACATACCTAACTGAAAAGAAATTAGACCTTAAGTGCCTCCTGGTGTTAGACAATGCCCCTGGTTATCCTACAGACGTGGCAGAGCAACTTTATGGGGACATGAGCTTCATTAAGGTGAAGTTTTTGCCTCCTAATACCACTCCTCTCCTGCAGCCCATAGACCAGCAGGTTATTGCAAACTTCAAAAAAACTGTAAACAAAAGCTCTGTTTGAAAGGTGCTTTGTAGTGACCTCAGAAACTCAACTGACTCTAAGAGAGTTTTGGAGAGAGCACTTTAATATCCTCAATTGTGTAAACCTTATAGGTAAGGCTTGGGAGGGAGTGACTAAGAGGACCTTGAACTCTGCTTGGAAGAAACTGTGGCCAGAATGTGTAGACCAAAGGGATTTTGAAGGGTTTCAGGCTAACCCTGAGAGGAGTATGCCAGTTGAGGAATCCATTGTGGCATTGGGAAAGTCCTTGGGGTTGGAGGTTAGTGGGGATGATGTGGAAGAGTTGGTGGAGGAGGACAATGAAGAACTAACCACTGATGAGCTGCTAGATCAACTTCAACAGCAAGAGGCCAGACCTGAGGAAACTGGTTCGGAGGAGGGGAGAGAGAAATTGAAGAAGTTGCCTACTACAAAGATTAAGGAAATCTGTGCAATGTGGCTGAAAGTGCAAACCTTTATGGATGAAAATCACCCTCACACAGCTATTGCAAGCCGTGCTGGTGACTATTACACTGACAATGTTGTGAAACACTTTAGGGAAGTCATAAAGGAACGAGAGGTACAGGCCACTATGGACAGATATGTTGTGCGACAGAAGTCCAGTGACTCTGAAGCTGGTCCTAGTGGCATTAAAAGAAGAAGGGAAGTAACCCCAGAAAAGGACTTGACACCTCAAGTCCTAATGGAAGGGGATTCCCCTTCTAAACACTAAGACTCTCCCCTCCTCCCATCCCATCAATCATCACCAGATCTTCAATAAAGGTGAGTGTCATGTAATTGTGCATGCCTTTTTCAGTTTGTGTGTATTAAAATTAATATTTCATGTGGTAAAAATGTTTTTTTTTCATACTTTGGGGTGTCTTGCACGGATTAATTTGATTTCCATTATTTCTTATGGGGAAAATTCATTCGCATAACGATAATTTCGCATAACAATGAGCTCTCATGAACAGATTAATATCGTTATGCGGGGGTCCACTGTATTATAAAACAATAGTAATAAAAAAAATTTTGTATTGTTTGTGTAAATAAGTTTTGTAAACAATATATTGATAATTATGTTTGTGCGCTTATTGTGTTGTATACGAGTGTGCATGTATATATGTACATTGTACCTTACTTTGGACTCACAGGCTGTGTAAGTTATGTGAAAAAATAAAATAGTGAAAAAACAAGAAATCTTCGAAAACAAGTAAACAAAAGTTTACCGAGTGAGCAGCAGTCGCTGCTGTTGCCATATGCGACTCATTTTCTGCCAACTTCATGCCTCTATATCTCCGTAAGTACTGATGGCAAAATTTTTTTTTTTTTTTTTTGGACTAAAACAGTCAGATAAATAATCTTAATATTTTCATAAGAAAATACAGTGGACCCCCGGTTCCCAATGCTATCGGTATCCGATAAATCTGGTAGCTGATGCATTTGATCGAAAAAAATTTGCCTCGCTTCCCGATACAAAACCCGGTATGCGATACGATTCGTACGAGACGTGTCCAGTGTGCCATCTAAGGATACATTCGGTACATTATCCATATTATCACTGTTTTTGGTGTTTGTTTCTGCAAAATAAGTCACCATGGGCCCCAAGAAAGCTTCTAGTGCCAACCCATCGAGACCGAGGGTGCTAATGACTATTGAAATTAAGGAAATGTGTGCAAAGTGGCTTGAAGTGCAAACGTTTTTTGATGAAAATCACCCTGACACAGCTACTGCAAGCTGTGTTGGCAACCTGTACACCGACAATGTTGTGAACCACTTTAGGAAAGTCATGAAGGAATGAGAGGTACAGGCCTCTATGGACAGATATGTTGTGCGACAGAATTAAAGTGACTCTCAAGCTGGTCCTAGTGGCATTAAAAGAAGAAGGAAAGTAACCCCAGAAAAGGACTTGCTACCTCAAGTCCTAATGGAGGGGGATTCCCCTTCTAAACATTAAAAACTTTGACACTCTCCCCTCCTCCCATCCCATCAATCATCACCAGATCTTCATTAAAGGTAAGTGTCAATTATTCTATTGTGATTATTCTATTGTTATTGTAATTATTATATTGCATTAATCTTAATATATCATGTGGTAAAAGTTTTTTTTTCATACTTTTGGGTGTCTTGCACGGATTAATTTGATTTCCATTATTTCTTATGGGGAATATTGATTCGCTTTCCGATAATTTTGGTTTACGATGAGCTCTCAGGAATGGATTAATATCGTGAACTGGGGGTCCACTGTATATTTTTTTTTTTTTTAATATTTTTCAACACCAGGAGACACTTCAGGATTTGGGGTTTTGACAGTCAAAGGGTTAACCCTTTGAGGGTTTTGGTCGTACTAGTACGTCTTACGCGTAGGGTTTTTTGACGTACTAGTACGCATAAATTCTAGAGGCCTCAAATCTCGCAGGAAAAGGCTGATAAGCCTAGATGTGAGAGAATGGGTCTGTGTGGTGGGTGTGCGCAGTAGGAAAAAAATCTGGGACCCAGTGGTGCATTGTGGGAATGCCATCATAGTACACAATTTCCACGTGCCCTGCGGTAAGAAGTTCCTCACTCCTCGGCGAATTGGGACACTTTTGTTCCCCAGTGACAGTTCTAATACAGATGGAAGTGACAGTGAAGATGAGTTTCAAGGTTCTGGTGAGGTTTTGACCGAAACTAATGACCATAATATGGGTAATAGTGAGGAAAACCCAGACAACCCACAGCCTTCCACCTCTGGTGCTGGGCCGTCGTTCAGTTGTACCAGAATCAAAGAGGAAACTCCTATTTTCCAAAATCCCAGACTCAGATGTGAGCATTGGTGATGATAATGATAGTGATTATGAACTACAAGCTCTTCAAACTTGTTCCAAGAATGGAGGAGGAGGAGGAGGCAGAGGAGGAGGAGGCAGAGGAGGAGGAGGCAAGAGGAGGAGGAGGCAAGAGGAGGAGGAGGCATAGGAGGAGGAGGAGGAGGAGGAAGAAGAAGAGGAGGAGGAGGAGGAAGAAGAGGAGGAGGAGGAGGAGGAGGAGGAGGAAGAGGAGGAGGAGGAGGAGGAAGAAGAAGAATACGTAATGATAACAATAATACATAATAATAATACATAATAATAATAATGCATAATAATAATAATACATAATAATAATAATACATAATAATAATAATACATAATAATAATAGGTAATAATAATAATATGTAATAATAAATGTTCACCCATGACAGTAACAAGATAAGGGGAGATAACATCTGATAAGTGCTGACGTTTGATGAGGGTAAATGAGGGTAGAGCTGATGCCAAAAGATGAGATGAACATCGCCCTCCCTTTGTTTTTGCTGGTATACTAACATTTCTGTCTGTCTATTTGCCTGTCTGTCAAGCTCCCTGTCTATCCATCTAGCTCTCTGTCTCAGAGAGCCACAAGACTGCGTCATCACTTTTACTCACATCTTCAAGCAGAGTATAGCACTTTGTCTGGGTTTCTTGGGTTATCCTAGGTAATTTATACTATGTATACTTGTATTTATGTGTACCTGTGAGACAGAGATAGACAGACAGATAGAAAGAGAGAGAGAGATTGAAAGAGATAGAATGAGGGAGAAAGATAAAACACCATTGTGTATGACACCATGTTTCAGAGTTCCACAAGCTGCAGAACTAATAGGAATATGTTCAGTGACTGTATATTGGTATATATATTATAGAACAATAATAATAAACAATGTTTTGTATTGTTTGTTTTTGTAAACAAGTTTTGTAAACAATATATTGATAATTATGTTTGTGTGCTTATTGTGTTGTATACAACGAGTGTATATATGTACATTGCACCTTACTTTGGTCTCATAGGCCACATAAGTTATGTGAAAAATAAAATAGTGAAAAAAAAAACAAACCTTCAAATACAAGTAAATCAAAGTTTACTGGGTGAGCGGCAGTCGCCGCTGTTGCCATACGCGGCTCATTTTCTGCAAACTTCATGCATCCGTATCTCCGTAAGTATTGATGGTAAAATTTTTTTGTTTATCCTATAATGTTTAGAAAAAAAAACTCTATTTTTTCATAAGAAAAAATAATTTTTTTTTTTTTTTTGAAATTTGGCCGACCCTGAGAACGAGTTTCGGAGAGGGCCTGTCGACCCTCAAAGGGTTAATGACGGAGTTCCATTCCTGAGACCACGTCATTAACCCTTTCAGGGTCCGTCCCGTAGATCTACGGCTTTACGTTCAAGGTCCAAACTGTAGATCTACGCCATGAGCTCAGCTCACTCTGATAAACTATGAGTGGTACATTTGGGCCTAGATATGAGAGAATACATCTATGTGGTATGTGTGCACCACATAAAACAAATCCTGCAGCACACTGTGTATAATGGGAGAAAAAACTGAGACCGTGATTTTCGATTAAAACAGCGACTTTGCAGTGTTTTTTCGTATGTTTTTTATAGTTGTATTTGTGATATCTTGGTCTCATTTGATAGAATGGAAGACATATTACAGAAATAGAGATGATTTTGATTGGTTTTAGCACTGGAAATGGCTTGAAACTGAGCTCAAAGTAGCGGAAATGTTAAATTTTTGCCAATGTTCAAGAGTAAACAAACGACCTCACACGTCTAATACACGCCAGCTGGTGGGTCTAATATACATTCACAAATGTTTGGATGATATTTATACAATTATTACAATATTGCATAACAGTAAATCTTCTATTTTTTGATGTGAATAAAAATTCATTATGTGAATAAAAAATAAAAATGGAATTTATTTGTAAAGCCTCAAAACGTTACTAATGAACAGAAGAAATGTTAGTTTAGTGCCAGGAATACCTACATTGTTTATTCTGGACCCTATTTTTTAATTGGAATATTTTGAACTTTGTGTCAAATTGGCCTAATTACCAATTTCCGATCACTTTAATTTGTAATTGAAACAGTTAAATTGGCAATTTCTTGTACTCAATCGATAAAATAGAAGTAATACTAGTGAAATAGCTAAGAATTTGGTCAACTGGAATAATGTAATTGGCCTAAAATGGGAGTCAAAGTCGGCAAAATCGCCGATTCGTAAATATCGCTGACACATCAAAACTCGCGAGAGCATAATTTCGTCAATTTTCCATCAAATTTTATACTTTTTGTTTTATTACCTTCACAAAAAGATTCTCTACCATTTCATTAGAAAAAATATTTTTTTTTTTTTAAATTCTTGGACACTGGGGCACCACTTCAGATTTTGGCTTTGGACCCTGAAGGGGTTAAACGAATTTGTTCCTAAGTGAGTAGAATACTACAATGGTAGTGAGTTTGTTTCTAGCATACTACAATGGTAGTGAGTTTGTTTCTTGCATACTAAAATGGTAGTGAGTTTGTTTCTAGCATACTAAAATGGTAGTGAGTTTGTGTCAACCATCTTTGCTATTGTTTTAATGTCACCTTTGCACCATTTATAACATTTCTGGTATACAGCCTCTCCTCACTTAATGACTGAGTTCTGTTCCTGAGACCACGTTATTAAATGAGTTTGTCGCTAAGTAAGGGTATACCATAATGGTAGTGAGTTTGTGTCAACCATTTTTGATATTGTTTTAATGTCACCTTTACATCATTTATAACATTTCTGGTACAGTGGAATCCCGAATTTCAGCCGTAATCTGTTCCTGGAGCCAGGCCTAAAGTCAAAGCAATATTTCCCATAAGAAATAATGCAAATCCAATTACAGTGGATCCCCGAGTTTCATGATTAATCCATTCCGGAGAGCCTGCCGAATGTCGAAATTGCCGAATGGCAAAACCATTTTCCCCATAAGAAATAATGGAAATAAAATTAATCCGTTCCCGACACCCAAAAATATTAAATTAAAATATTTTTTTTGAAATTAAATGAAGATTTACATACTGAAAACAATGAGAAATCAAGTACATACATATAAAAAATAATAATAACATTACACTTACCTTTACTGAAGACTTCTGGGTGGATGGAAGATGGGAGGAGGGGATAAGAGGAAGGCGTACACTATTGTTTGGAAGGAGAATCTCCTTCCATTAGGACTTCAGGTGTGAAGTCCTTATCTGGGGTTACTTCCCTTCTTTGTTTTTTAAAGACACTGGGAACAGATTGAGAGTCACTGGACCCCTGTCGCACAAAATATCTGTCCAGAGAGCTCTGTTTCTGGTGTTTCTTTAAGATTTGTCTGAAGTGGGACACAACACTGTCATTGTACATGTTGCCAATACGGCCTGCAACAGCTTTGTTAGGGTGAAGTTCATCCATAAATGTTTGCACTTCAGTCCACTTTGCACAAATGCCCTTAATCTTTGAAGAAGGCACCTTCCTCCATCTCTCTTCCTCCTCCTCTGCAGCAGTTTCCCGAGCTGTGATCTCTTGCTGTTGCAGATGAAGCTCTTGCAGCTCTGCAGTGGTTAGCTCTTCCCTGTGGTCCTCCACCAACTCTTCCACATCCTCACCACTCACCTCCAACCCCAAGGACATCCCCAATGCCACAATAGATTCCACAACTGGCATAGGCTCCTTAGGGTCAGCCCCAAACCCTTCAAAATTTCTCTCTTGTACACATTTTGGCCACAATTTTCTCCAAGCAGAGTTCAAAGTCCCGGAAGTCACTCCCTCCCAAGCCTTACCTATAAGGTTTATGCAGTGGAGGATATTAAAGTGATCTTTCCAGAACTCTCTTAGGGTCAATTCAGTGTCTTGAGGTCACTTCAAAGCACTTTTGAAACACTGCTTTGGTGTACAGTTTTTTGAAGTTTGAAATGACCTGCTGGTCCATGGGCTGGAGGTAAAGGAGCTGTATTAGGAGGCAAGAACTTCACTGTGATGAAACTAAACTCCTCCACTATTTGCTCTTCCAAGTCTGGAGGATGAGCAGGAGCATTGTCCATTATCAGGAGGCACTTGAGTGGCAGTTTATTTACCAGGAGGTATTTCTTCACACTGGGACCAAACACTTCATTAAACCAGTCTAGGAAAATTCCCCTTGTGACCCATGCCTTATTGTTTGCCTTCCACATCACACACAAATTACTCTTGGCGACTATTACAACCCAGGATTCCAAATGGCCTGTTATCCGGGGTGTAATGGGAGCAAAATAAACACAGCAGAGAAAGTTTAGACTTATATTATCCTTCACCAATTTAGAACAGCAATATGTACACTATGTACAGTGATAAGTATAGTGCACTCCACGGTAAGCAAGGCAGAAATAGAAGCCACAAGATAGCAGACCGTGCTTCAACCAGCTCTATAATGGGAATGACAAGGGCAGACAGGAGAGTGGTACCCACATAACCTCTGCGATTGCCAAAACCATCTTCTTATTGGCTAGAACCTGGTCACTAGTTGAATGACGGGGCCCCATCATCAACTCTTAGCAACCTGGTTCGCTGGTTGGGGGAGATAGCCTGTAAATGAGGGTGTGTACATGAGCTGAATAAAGGTTACGTACTCTTTGCATGCCACAGCGACACTGTTTTTCTTGAACACTCTGGGATTTTCTGAGTGATACACCAGTAAAGGCTTCACTTTGCAATCCCCACTAGCATTACTACAAAACATGAAAGTAAACCTATCCTTCATAGGCTTGTGTACTGGGAGTGCTGTTTCCTCCTGCTTTATGTAGGTCCTCTTTGGCATTTTCTTCCAAAAGAGGCCTGTTTTGTCACAATTAAATACTTGTTGGGGTTTGAATTCTCCAGTGTCTATGCACTCCTTAAACTCCTGTACAAACTTCTCAGCTGCTTTTTTGTCAGAACTGGCAGCCTCACCATGCCTTATCACACTGTGAATGCCACTACGCTTCTTAAATCTCTCAAACCAACCTTGCTGGCCATAAAGTCACAAGCATCACCACTTGTTGCAGGCATTTTCTTTACAAGATTGTCATGCAACTGCCTTGCCTTTTCACATATTATCGACTGCATAACACTATCTCCTGCTAACTGTTTTTCGGTAATCCACACCAACAATAACCTTACCACCTCTTTGAGGATTTCCGATCTCTTTTTTGTCAGCATATCTACCCCTTTTGCAACAACAGCACACTTTGTATCCTTTCCCTTCGCCACGATCGACTCGATGCTGACGAAACTTGGGGGTCCACTGTAATCCATTCCAGACCCACAAAAATATTCACAAAAAATAATTTTTTTAAAGAATAACTATAGTTTTACATACACAACAATTATAAGTACATATAATACTTAAATGAGTAATGAAATAGATAAACATTTAAGTAAACATTTGAAATCACATTTACGTACCTTTATTGAAGACTGTTGACATCTGGAAGATAGGGAGGAAGAGAGAGGGAGGACTTATTATTGCCTCAGCCACTGCCTCCACTGCCTCCACCACTGCCTCAGCCACTGCCTCCACTGCCTCCACCACTGCCTCAATCACTGCCTCCACCACTGCCTCTACCACTGCCTCAACCACTGCCTCCACCACTGCCTCATCCACTGCCTCAACCGCTGCCTCAACCGCTGCCTCAACCACTGCCTCAACCACTGCCTCCACCACTGCCTCCACCACTGCCTCCACTGCCTCCACCACTGTCTCCACTGTGGCGCACTGCCTCGTATTTTTGTACAATTTCTTTCTTCACATCTATGGTGTTTCTCACTTTCTTTACCAAAGGGTTGCCACTAGGAAGTTTCTTTGGGCCGATGGTGGCTTATTTCACAGTCACAATCAATAAACAAGCACTAAACACAATGAATTTATTGTGAAATGTTTGGATGAGCACACAGGGTAAACAAAGCTAGACTGGATCACAACGCCTGCACAGGGAGGCCTGCAGGCTCAGGTAGGCAGACAGGTCTGGTTTGTTGGCCAAACCACGCGACACAGGCCGAAACGCAGGACAAAATTTAGCCGAAAAAAACGGTCGAAATTCGAAGCAGCTGAAACTCGGGGTTCCACTGTATATATTTAAATGTTTATACAGTAGTGTACTGTATATTGAAAGAAACGTAATAGAGGAACTCAGCTCTAATATACATTATTTAGGTATGAATACTGGTCAGAGAGCTCATTGTAAGTCTGAGGCATTGGTAAATGAGTACAGTGGTCTCTCGTTGTTCGTAATTAATCCATTCCTGGAGCCATTACTATTAACGAAATTTACAATTTACGAATCAATTTTCCCCATAAGAAATAATGTAAATACAATTAATCTGTTCCTGACACCCAGAAGTATTAAAACAAAAAAATTTTTAACATGAAATATACATGTAGTACATAAACAATACAATGGGAAATGATGAATGAAACATTAACAGCATAACACTTACCTTTATTGGAGATTCTTCTTAGTGTATGGGAGACTGGAGGAGGAGAGAGTGGATTGTTTATAGTTTGGAAGGGGAATCCCCTTCCATCAACACCTCAGGTACCATTTGCTTTTCTGGGGTTGCTTCTCTTCACTGTTTATTAATGCCACTGAGAGTCACTGGAGTCCTGTCTCACAAAATAACTGTGGAGAGTGCTCTGTTTCTGGCGTCTCTTTAACACTTCCCTAAAATGGCCCAAGACTTTGTCACTGTACATGTTGCCAACCTGGCTTGCAACAACCTTGTTAGGGTGATGTTTCTCCATAAAGCTTTCCATCTTACCCCACATAGTAAAAATCTCTTTAATTTTTGAAGAAGGCACCTTCTTCCATCTCTCTTCCTCCTCCTCTGCAGCAAGATTCTGAGCTGCGATGTGATGCTCTTCCTGCTGAAGCTCTTGCAGCTCCTCAGTGGTGAGCTCTTCATTGTGGTCTTCCACCAATTCTTCCACATCCTCCAAACTCACATCCAACCCCATGGAACTCCCCAGTGCCACAATTGATTTTACAACAGACATAGGCTCATTAGGGTCAGTCCCAAATCCTTCAAAATCCCTCTTGTCGACACAATCTGGCCACAATTTTCTCCAGGCAGAGTTCAAAGTCCTGGTAGTCACTCTCTCCCAAGCCATACCTATAAGGGTTATGCAATGGAGGATGCTGAAGTGTTCTCTCCAAAATTCCCTTAGGGTCAAGTGAGTGTCTGTGGTCACAGTCAAGCACCTGTGAAACATTGCCTTTGTGTAGAGTTTTTTAAAGTTTGCAATAACCTGCTGGTCCATGGGTTGGAGGAGAGGAGTGGTATTTGGGGGCAAGAACTTTACTGTGATGAACCCAAACTCCTCGAAAATTAGGTCATCCAAGTTTGGAGATGAGCAGGTGCATTGTCTATTACTAGCACGCACTTGAGATCCAATTTCTTTTCCAGGAGATACTCCTTCACACTAGGGCCAAACACTTCATTGAACCACTCGACGAAAATTTCCCTCGTTACCCATGCCATACTATTAGATTTCCAAAACACACACAATTTACTCTTCATAACATTGTTTTTCCTGAACACACTGGGATTTTCAGAATGGTACATTAGTAATGGCTTCATTTTGAAATCCCCACTAGCATTAGCGCAGAACATTAGTGTCAGCCTGTCTTTCATAGGCTTATGTCCTGGCATTGCCTTTTCCTCTTGTGTAATGAAGGTCCTCTTTGGCATTTTCTTCCAAAAGAGGCCTGTTTTGTCACAATTGAACACTTGTTCAGGTTTCAGTCCTTCACTGTTTATGTACTCCTGGAATTCATGCACATATTTTTCAGCCGCCTTGTGGTCCGAACTGGCAGCCTCACCATGCCTTACCACACTGTGTATGCCTGGAGTTTACCTGGAGTTTACCTGGAGAGAGTTCCGGGGGTCAACGCCCCCGCGGCCCGGTCTGTGACCAGGCCTCCTGGTGGATCAGAGCCTGATCAACCAGGCTGTTGCTGCTGGCTGCACGCAAACCAACGTATGAGCCACAGCCCGGCTGATCAGGAACTGACTTTAGGTGCTTGTCCAGTGCCAGCTTGAAGACTGCCAGGGGTCTGTTGGTAATCCCCCTTATGTGTGCTGGGAGGCAGTTGAACAGTCTCGGGCCCCTGACACTTATTGTATGGTCTCTTAATGTGCTAGTGACACCCCTGCTTTTCATTGGGGGGATGGTGCATCGTCTGCCAAGTCTTTGCTTTCGTAGTGAGTGATTTTCTTGTGCAAGTTCGGTACTAGTCCCTCTAGGATTTTCCAGATGTATATAATCATGTATTTCTCCCTCCTGCGTTCCAGGGAATACAGGTTTAGGAACCTCAAGTGCTCCCAGTAATTGAGGTGTTTTATCTCCGTTATGCGCGCCGTGAAAGTTCTCTGTACATTTTCTAGGTCGGCAATTTCACCTGCCTTGAAAGGTGCTGTTAGTGTGCAGCAATATTCCAGCCTAGATAGAACAAGTGACCTGAAGAGTGTCATCATGGGCTTGGCCTCCCTAGTTTTGAAGGTTCTCATTATCCATCCTGTCATTTTTCTAGCAGATGCAATTGATACAATGTTATGATCCTTGAAGGTGAGATCCTCCGACATGATCACTCCCAGGTCTTTGACGTTGGTGTTTCGCTCTATTTTGTGGCCAGAATTTGTTTTGTACTCTGATGAAGATTTAATTTCCTCATGTTTACCATATCTGAGTAATTGAAATTTCTCATCGTTGAACTTCATATTGTTTTCTGCAGCCCACTGAAAGATTTGGTTGATGTCCGCCTGGAGCTTTGCGGTGTCTGCAATGGAAGACACTGTCATGCAGATTCGGGTGTCATCTGCAAAGGAAGACACGGTGCTGTGGCTGACATCCTTGTCTATGTCGGATATGAGGATGAGGAACAAGATGGGAGCGAGTACTGTGCCTTGTGGAACAGAGCTTTTCACCGTAGGTGCCTCGGACTTTACTCTGTTGATGACTACTCTCTGTGTTCTGTTAGTGAGGAAATTATAGATCCATCGACTGACTTTTCCTGTTATTCCTTTAGCACGCATTTTGTGCGCTATTACGCCATGGTCACACTTGTCGAAGGCTTTTGCAAAGTCTGTATATATTACATCTGCATTCTTTTTGTCTTCTAGTGCATTTAGGACCTTGTCGTAGTGATCCAATAGTTGAGACAGACAGGAGCGACCTGTTCTAAACCCATGTTGCCCTGGGTTG
This sequence comes from Cherax quadricarinatus, assembly GCF_038502225.1. Lineage (NCBI taxonomy): Eukaryota > Metazoa > Arthropoda > Malacostraca > Decapoda > Parastacidae > Cherax > Cherax quadricarinatus. The sequence goes on along the minus strand of NW_027195898.1, from coordinate 102,693 downwards.
TGTAACTGATGGGTTTCTAGATGGGTGGTGATCTTGCTTCTTAGGACCCTTTCAAAGATTTTTATGATATGGGATGTTAGTGCTATTGGTCTGTAGTTCTTTGCTGTTGCTTTACTGCCCCCTTTGTGGAGTGGGGCTATGTCTGTTGTTTTTAGTAACTGTGGGACGACCCCCGTGTCCATGCTCCCTCTCCATAGGATGGAAAAGGCTCGTGATTGGGGCTTCTTGCAGTTCTTGATGAACACAGAGTTCCATGAGTCTGGCCCTGGGGCAGAGTGCATGGGCATGTCATTTATTGCCTGTTCGAAGTCATTTGGCGTCAGGATAACATCGGATAGGCTTGTGTTAATCAAATTTTGTGGCTCTCTCATAAAAAATTCATTTTGATCTTCGACTCTCAGTCTGGTTAGCGGCTTGCTAACGGTTCTTAAATCTCTCAAACTAGCCTTTGCTGGCCTTAAATCCACTCACTTCACCACTATTTGCAGGCAATTTCTTTACCAAATCTTCATGCAACTGCCTAGCCTTTTCACAAATAAACGAAGTCATAGGAGTATCTCCTGCTAATTGTTTCTCATTTATCCACACCAATACTGTAATAACTTCTCAACCTCTTCCAGTACTGGTGATCTCATTTTTGTCAGCGTAGTTACTCCCTTTGCAACAACAGCATCCTTTATTTCATTTTTCTTGGCCACTATGGAACATAAGGTTGTGTAGGGTTTCTTATACATCCTGGACAGTTCGGCCACACTTTCATATTGTTCAATGATGGTTTTCTTAAATTCAATCGTATTTCTCACCTTCTTTCTTTGGAGCCATGGTAGCTTATTTAGTACTTGCAAGCACTAAAATAAATGGAATATTATGAAATATTTCGCTGGAGCACGTGAGGGGACCTTCGCTCACTGGTAAACAATGCCAGACTTGCTGCCGCCCTGGCCCACGCCGTGCGTACGCGTCCCGGACGAACTACGACTCGCGAGTCAACCTATGAAAAGCGAGTCCATGTTTATACGAAAATACCTCTATGATTGGCGAATTTTACGATTGCCGGGAACTACAAAAAGCGGGGGACCACTGTACGTCACTGAGTGAGGAGAGGCTGTACGTATTTTTAAATGTTTATATAGTAGTGTACTGTATATTGAAATAAACAGAATAGAGGAAATTAGCTCTTAATACAGGTACCAACCAACTTACGAGCAAGTTCGGTTCTGACCAACCAGTTGTAAGTCAAAATGGACATAAGTCAAGCCTTACTACTGAATATCAACATCACATTTTTGTAATGACTTTATTTTATTGTTTTATTTTGGTATTTCATTTTTACTTTACTTTTTATGCTGTTAGTACTGTATTTTATACTGTAAGGTTTAGGATAAACACCGTGTGCAACACAAACATTTGTTTATTTCCCAGAAATTTGGCATAGAAAGCATGGTCGTAAGTCACGTGGTTGTATGTCAAGCAGGTCGTAAGTCGGATGGTAGGTGTATACATTTAGGTGTGAATACTGATCACATAGCCTGTTGTAATTCCAAGGAGTCAGTAAACAAGTACATTACTAAAAAATATTTTTTTTTTTATTGAAAAAAGAGCACATTTTTCTAAGTGTTATAGGATAAAAAAAAAATTTAGAGTGAGTACTTATCGAGATATGGGGCCGCAAAGTTGGCACTTGGGGATCACCTGACGGCAACATGGAGCGCTGCCGCTTACAAAAGTGTTGCCGATATACCTTTTTTTCTATTTTTCATATTTTATATAATTTTTATGTTCTGATAATTACAATTTATAGTCGTTCATGTCATTTCATAACCAACATTCGTTCTGACACTATTATTAGGTACTGAAATTGTACTCAAATTGTCACAAACACATTGACAGGTGGACATTTACACCTGCCTTGGTCATTTACTATTGTCTTGGAATATATACAAAGTATTTATAGGTCCCAGCAATGTTTTGGATATGTGGAGGCATATAATAATGAGGAGCAGGAGGAGGAGGAGGAGGAGAAGGAAGAGGAGAAGAAAAATATGTAATAATAATAAAATAATAAGTTGCCTTGAAGCATGAAAAACAAAGTCCATACTAAGCACCACCTGGAGGTGGATAAAGCGAGGAAGAAACCTATCTGCTCCTACTGTCAGAAGAAAGGGCATGTGAGAAGCCTCTGTTTCAAGCTAGAAAGAGACCGGAAGAATAGAGTTGTAGATGCGGTTCCCGTACAGATGACGTCTACCAGGTCCCAGGGACAGCTGAACCCATGGATTGAGCAAGATTCAGCTGGTCAAAAGGTTCCCACTTCTAGATGACTGACTCCCTCAATCATGTCCAAAAAGAAAGTAAGTGAGGCAATGAGTCCTTATTTTTCTATCGGTAAGGCCGGGAGTACCAAATCCCAACTTGTTGAAGTAAAGTCTTATAGAGACACCGGGAGCTACCTAACTTTGTTGAAGGAAGGTGTTCTCTCCTTGAATGACTCGACCTATACCAAGATAGATGTGCTTTTAGAGGCGTATGGAGGGACCGTGTCTCGGGTTCCCCTCCATAAAATATACTTGAAAATAGGTTCTTATGATGGATATGCGGTGGTAGGTATATCAGAAACAGAATTCCCCATTAGGTCAGTAGACCTACTTGTCGGAAACGACTTGGGCCTGGGAGGGATCTGTAAAGAACCTCTCGTCATAGAGAATACCTCAGCTGAAAATTTTGCCCTTGAGGCTTGCAAGGAGGGTCCACTTTTATTTCCTCTCGCCGTAGTTACGAGAGCCATGGCAAAGTCCCATTCACTCCCTTCGTCTTTGAGCAATAATCCCTGTGATTGGGGCCTGGATGTATTGTTTAGTGATACTCACATGCCAGAAGCTAAAGATAAGTTACCAAAAATTAGTACATCAGATCTAACGGCCTTGCGGATTAATGATTTTAAGCAAGAAAATTTGATCCAAGAACAGCGAGAAGACTCTTCGTTGGAGGGAGTAAGAGGACTAGCCATTACTGAAACTGAGGCGGCAGATGTAAAAGATTGCTTCTATTATAGTAATGGCCTTCTTATGAGGAAAATTCCTACGACAACTGCCCCAGGTATTAATTTATGTGCTACGAAACAGGTACTGGTTTTACCGGGAAGATTCCGAACTCTGGCTCTGGAAGTGGCCCATAATAGTCCAATGGGGGGACATCTGGGGATACGGAAGACACTGAGAAAGTTGTCTCGATATTTTTTCTGGCCTAAGATGAAAGAGACGGTGGTAGAGTACCTTCGAAATTGCCCGATTTGCCAGAAAATAGGTAAACCAGCACAGACACCGCCACCTGCTCCCCTCATTCCTATTGCAGTAGAAGGAGAACCTTTTACTCGTTTGATAATCGATTGTGTAGGGCCTCTTCCTAAAACCAGGTTGGGTAATCAATACCTGTTGACTATAATGGATGCTGCCACCAGGTATCCTGAAGCTGTTCCATTAAGAAAAATAAATGCTCGAGCTATAGTAAGGGCTCTAATTCGATTCTTTTCCCAGGTAGGGTTGCCTCGGGAAATCCAATCAGACCAAGGCTCTAATTTTACTTCCAAAGTGTTCCGAGAAGTATTATCTAAACTCGGTATTAGACCCTTACTCTCTACAGCTTATAGACCTCAAACCCAGGGGGCCTTAGAGAGATTTCACCAAACTTTAAAGTTCATGATGCGTGCTTATTGTGAGCAGTTCTCTAAGGATTGGGATGAGGGAATCCCTTTTCTCCTCCTCGCAATCAGGGAGAGTGAGCAAGAAAGTTTAGGGTACAGCCCCTTTGAGCTAATATATGGACATGCTGTACGAGGACCATTGGCCGTGTTAAAGGAAGTATGGTCCGGAAGGGCCGATCCACCTTTGTATTTATCGCCATCTTTAATGCAAGAGCACTTGTCCTTCACGAGGAGCCTGGCTTTAGAAAACATAGCAAAAGCCCAGACTAAAATGAAGCAGCGTTTCGATAAGAAGGCTGCTCTACGCTCTTTTCAAGTAGGGGATAAAGTTTTAGCTCTAAAATTAGTTCCTGGACATACGCTGCAGCCCAGGTATGAAGGACCCATGGAGATAGTGAGGAAACTGAGTAAGGTAAATTACTTAGTCCGTACTCCAGGTAAAAAGAAGTCCAACCATGTCTACCATGTAAATCAGTTGAAAAGGTATTATGGGGGAACATCGCCCACTACTTCTATTCTACCACAAGAAGAGGATATATGCCTTACAGATTGTTCTAGAGGGGTAGAAGTACGTCTAAAAAATTCAGAAGTGTTGAGCGCTATGGACCAGTTTTTATGTAATTTAGGAGATGACCAAGCTAGAAAGATTAAAGAGTTGCTAATGGCTTATCCGAGTTTATTCGGAGACGTCCCCAAACGTTGCACTCTGGGGACACATGATGTGGATGTACAAGGTGCCCTGCCAATCAAGCAAGCCCTGTATCGAACGAGCCCAGTGAAAAATAAGGCACTTAGAGAGGAAATAGATTTTCTGTTAACTCACGGTTTGATCGAATGCAGCAAAAGTCCGTGGGCTTCGCCCTGTGTCCTCGTGGCTAAAGCCGATGGATCTTACCGTATGTGTACAGATTACAGGAAGGTAAACTCCGTGACCTTACCAGATGGGTATCCTCTACCTAGGGTAGACGATTTAATAGATAAAGTCTCCGGGGCTAAATATGTGAGTAGACTAGACCTGTTACGAGGTTATTACCAAGTACCACTGTCAACACGAGCCCAAGAGATATCGTCTTTTACTGTTCCTGGTGGCCTATTTAACTATTTAGTTATGCCCTTCGGCCTCTGTAATGCGGCGTCTACGTTTCAGAGGCTGATGAATAGTCTAACTTATGAGCTGGAAGGTGTGGAAGCTTATTTGGACGATTTAGTGGTGATAAGTGAAGAGTGGGGACAGCATGTGTCTCGGCTAGAAGCACTTCTGAAAAAACTAGAAGAATACAATTTTACGGTTAATTTAGCCAAGTGTGAGTTTGGGCAAGCCCGAATAAAATATCTAGGCTTTAGTATCGGACAAGGAACCGTAGCACCTCTTAATGCTAAGATCAAAGCCATTTCAGATTTCCCTATACCTCGGGACAGAAAAGGAGTACAAAGATTTCTAGGGATGGCCGGCTACTACCGCCGGTTCTGCCCCAACTTCTCCCAGGTGGCAGCTCCCCTGTTTGAATTAACCAGTTCTAAAGTTAAATTCTGCTGGACCTCAGAATGTGACATGGCTTTTAGCAAATTGAAACGATTACTTGAGTCGTCCCCAGTATTACAAAGTCCAAATTTTGATGTCCCTTTTTCTTTGCATGTAGATGCCAGTAGCTATGCGGTGGGAGCAGTCTTGCTACAACCCTCATCCTCCTCTAATATTCTTCATCCTATTTGCTATTTTTCTGCCAAATTAAAGTCCCACCAGTTAAATTATGCAACGGTAGAGAAAGAAGCATTAGCTTTAGTGTTGTCTTTAGAGCACTTTGAAGTTTACCTGGGCACTACTCCCCACAAAATCACAGTCAATTCAGACCATAACCCTTTGACCTTTATTAATACTATGAAGTCGAAGAATGCCCGGATTCAGAGATGGGCTCTTCGAATTCAACCCTTTTCAGTCAGTATTAACCACATACGTGGCCAGGATAACGTAATTGCTGACGCTCTGTCCCGCCCTTAAGGATAAATCAGATATTCCCTTTTTTTTTTTCTTTTCAAATAATTAATATTGGTTTTGTGTTTAATATTTTGACTTTTGCCAACAACAGTGAGGAGATTGCTGTAACAAAAAATAAGGGTCCTTATGGAGTTGAGATCCAGGATGTCAGTCTGGCAGAAGCTGAGAATGTACACTGCTTTGGCCATGTCTCCTGTTGTGTTCCCATGACGTCCTCAGCTTCTGACGTCGCCAGAGGTCAACTATTGTGTGTTTACCTCTGAGTTGGAGCAAAGATTAAAAATCCGTTTCCTGACTCCTGCTTCATAGTGACCCTGGAAAATATTTTTTTTTTACTCTGAAGGACGTTGTCTTTGCAGTTGTCTGGATATATAGTGTAGAATAGAGGCATTGTGTGCCTGATATGAGTTGAAGTCTATTGGTGCGACAGTCAGTCGTACGGGAGGAGTGTTACGCCCTTTGTGCCCTTTGTGATTAATTTATATGTATAATCCACTTAATATTATACTCTGGGTTTCTTTAATATTAGCTAAATTAAAGATTCCACTAGTTTATAATATTATCTGGTTTAGGAATATACCCGGGTATGATGTGTATATATATATATATATCTTGAGCAATGTGTAGATAACAAGGTATGTCCATTGGTGGGTAGTTTGCACCGCTCTACCCTCTCCCCCTATTGACGAGTTGATGTCAAGAAGGGATTCACTGTCTGTGGCAGTTCACTCTCTCTGCTGACTGGGTGAACAACGTCTTGGCAGACCTTCTAGTACGGTTCTCTCCTGGTATCTTGGAGTATCTAGTTGAGAAACTCCTGAGCTGGCTCGAGTTGAAAATTCTCTGGTGGAGTCGGCAGAAGTCATATCCAGATATCTTCAGTATACGAGGTGTCAAAGAGTGTCATGTGTAGAAGTCACAAGTGATATTGACCTTACTCAGTGAAGGAGTTCCTTTTGATGGACATACTCATTAAAGCCATGTTATTATAGAGGAAATAGTTCTACTCCTCTGAATATTTTCGAGTGTAGTGTCCGTATAGACATTGAAAGTGCTAATTAACTGTTGAAACCTGTATTATTGTATATCTACAATGTAGGACTTTTAATTTATTGAAAGAATCTCATTAATTAATATTTAATAGATATTTACGAATATCCAAGGAAAATATTTTAATAAAAAGCCTGCAAAATGCTGAGTAATCCTCATTTGTGCCTTATATTTCCAATATTGGAAGTTCCTATGTGTCCTCGGAAGTGATTTTGTTACGGTGGGCACTAAACCTGGCAAATGACTAATATTCGAACCGTAATGATAACTTGACTTACGTGTACCTGAGAGAGAGAGAGAGTGAGAGAGAGAGAGAGAGAGAGAGAGAGAGAGAGAGAGAGAGAAAGAGAGATACAGATACAGATACAGAGTGTTGCAACCCCTGAATGGGTTGCAATGATTATTATGTATATATATAATTATTACCTTTTCATTTAATTTTATATTGCTTATATTTGCGATAATAGCTAAATCGTAAATGTATTGCTTTATATTGTTATTTGACTTAGCTTCCTTTTGTTAGGTAGGATGTAACATATTATGTGCTCAGTTCAAGTCTTGATTATCTAACTACTGTAATTATCGCTTGCGGCTCGTTATTCTGCCGGCTTCTGTTTCTGAGCTGCAGCTGTCCACGGAGCTATCACGTGATCGAGGGGGGGGGTGTCCTCACCTTGCCTGAAGTATTCAGTCTGGTCTAGACTCGCTGGGTAGTTGGACGTATTCCAAAGTGCCTAAATCTCCCTTATAGGCCCTTGTTGGAAGACCATCTCATGCCTCATTATTGTTAGTTCTGCGAGACTGTTCACAGAACATTGTATAGACTTAGTGATTTTCGACGTTGTACTGAGGTTGTGTGTCGCATAGACACTCTAAACAACTCAGGTCCTGAGCTGTAGCTTCTGACCTAATTTGTACTGGTTTCTGTGTATTATCACAGTCGGGGATTTTCTTATGCTGAACTTAGATTCAGTAGTATGGGAGTTTTGTGACTTTTGTGGAGGATCTGCAGATGGTCCCTACTTAGTGTCATTATATTATCTCCTTGTACCTGATTCTGTGTTGCAGTTGCTTGTTATATTGCTATTGGGCTTAGCATTTTTTTATTGATCAGGCAGACTGTTCTGATTGCCAGTTGGTCAAGAAGTTAGTTTATTTGAGGACTTTGTCAGTCACTTGTTTAAGTCTAGTCGAGTCTTCAGACATAGCGAACTACTTAAGAGCACTTACTCACATACACAAACTTACTTGTACATATTTGTAATATCTTATTAAATGTTAATGTACCAGACGGTACTTAAGAATTATAAATGTGATATGTGCTTTCAGCACAATACTATTGTATACGAGAGAAGTGATTATTAATTTGTTTGAATTGATTAATTTAATTTGATAATATACCTCTAGACTTAATAAATTTATTAAATTTTAATTTCTCTAGTTAGTAGCCTACCAGTTGTAATCCTGAAGCACTATTGAATCATACTGAATTCTAATGGATAATTGGACAAGGATGCTGACTACTTGTTACGAAAACCCAGTAACAGGCTGGATACTAGAAGGGCAGTCCTTTCTAGTATTCACTGGAGATCTCTATGCTTTTAGAATCGCACTTTTTGTAACAAATGGGGGCCTGTCCGGGATGCTCTTGATCTAAGGTGTTGGAGAAATTGTCCAGTCTGACATACTAGTAACTCTATGATCAAACACTTTGAGTACTTTCCTAATCTGAAGACTTTGAGTTTAGTCTTGTACAACATACCAGGTGGATGTATGTACTTAACTGAGTCTCTTGATCCAAGGAGATGGAAATGCTGTTTATGAGTTCTAACTCTAAGATATCCAACACTAAAATTCCTATTAGGATTATAGTTTTCCATAATCACTCTCTCGTAGTACATTTATTTTCGTGGTGTATGCCAAAGTGAAACAGTTAATTGATACTCTGACTTTGTCTGAGTTAAGTACATTAAAACTTCAGATGTGTTGGCGAGTAGCCAAATATCTCGGTGTGATGTATAGCAGGAATTACACCGCAGAAACTGTCAGAGCGTTAATTAAAGATATATTGTTTCCTGCTCATACAGAGATGTCTGATTATGATTCAGATTCAGAAAGCCTAGTGTCACAATTAGGAAGTATGACTCTATTTGATTACTTAGAAGAAAGAGCAACTAAGGCAGAAGTGAGCCTAGTATCTGAGCCTAGTGTACATCAGTTCTCGCTCACTCCTTCCCTCACTGACACAATAGTACCGAGTACAGCTGGTAGAATGACTCACCCTAATACTAGTACAGTGTATACTACACCTGTATCGACTTATCCTAGACCAGATCGAGACTCTCTAGAGACGGCTGGACGAAGTGTCCGACCTAAGGACCGTCCAGACCACGTTAGATTCCTTACTCCTCCATCACCCACTGGTCCTATCTCTCAGGAACAGTTTTAGAGGTTTGAACGCCTCATTATGTTGCAGTCTGCACAAATAGAGGCACAGAGGAAATTGAACGAAGAAGATTTCCAGAGAGAAAATGTTCGTCTTGGAAGGCAACAGACTGATAGATCACAGGACACATTTAATGTGCAGAAAGCTGCATCCATGGTTCCTAAGTTTTTTGAAAGTGACTTAGACACCTATTTTGATGTGCTTGAGAACCAGGCACGTGCTATGAACTGGCCACATAAGCACTGGGCTACCTTGCTGCACACAGCTTTGAAAGGAAGAGCTCAAACTTGTACTGCTGCTTTACCATTTGCCAAGTACATTAGTTATGATGCTGTCAAACAAACTATTCTAGAGACATATAACTTGTTGCCTGTAAGTTATCAACGTGCATTTCGTACGTTACAACGACGACAAGATCAAACTTGTGTAGAGTTTGCTCATGAGAAAAAAGTTGCATTTGAGTGTTGGAGTTGATCTGCTCAATGTAACAACTACAACAGCCTTGTTCAGTTGTTACTACACGAAGAGTTTAACAACTGTATGTCTGTAGACATACAAGAATATCTGATCAATCATACTACCTCAAATATTCTGGAAACTGCAGCATTAGCAGACAATTACAAGATTTCTCACAAACTTGTACATACTAAAACACAAAGAAACAAGGTAACTGAAGATTGTCCTAGAAGTTGGCAACCTAAATCAGATGCTCATTGCCAGCCTGATGTACCTGCTACTGTAACTTCTCGTACCTTTACCAGGAAAACTCACAATCCTGAATCTGTCTGTGTGGCTAGACAGAAATCTTATATCGAGAATAAGAAAGTTAAATGTACCTATTGTAACAGAAAAGGACATGCTAGAGAGTATTGCTATAAGTTAAAAAGAGATACGAGAAGTAGTCGTGCGGCTGGCACCCCCACTCAAGTCGTATCCTCTTCCGAGCAACAAAGGCACCAAAATCCAAGTAATACCTCTGATCCTACTGTTTTAGATAATATTACTCAGGACAGATGACTAGCGTCAGAAAGTGTATCTGACGAGAAGATTCGTTCAGCGATGAGTCCTCACTTTTCGAGAGGTAAAGTAGGATTTGACGAATCACATCTAACTGAGATAATTACTTTCAGAGACACTGGCAGTTATCTCACGTTATTAAGAGAAGATGTACTGTCCATAACTGATGATACCTATGACTCAAGAAATCGTAATGACATGATTGCAAACAAACCATACCCCCGGCCGGGATTGAACCCGCGGTCATAGAGTCTTAAAACTCCAGCCTGTCGCCTTAGCCACTAGACCAGCTAGCCACAATAAGATTCATCCAACTAGGTATATTTCTACACCATAGGAAGGTTAGCACAGGCACCACTGTGACCACAAATGCAAGTTTTTACAGACGAATCTCCAGCTAGCGTGGCCGTGACGAACTCTAGCTCAAGTCCCTTCACTGCCGCCAACATGAGACTCTATGACCGCAGGTTCAATCCCGTCCGGGGGTATGGTTTATGGGATGATACCTATTGCAAGATAGATGTATTGTTAGAAGCCTATGGTGGGGCTGTTATAAAAGTACCTTTGCACAAAGTTTATATAGAAACAAGCTATTATACTGGTTTTATTTCAGTGGGTATATCCAGTGGTGTATTTCCCATCAGGTCAGTGGACTTGTTGATAGGGAACGATATCCTTCATGCTCGTATATGTAAAGAACCACTTGTGATTGATAATAACACTGATGATAATTATGCCATTGAAGCTTGTAGAGAGAAACCTATTTTATTTCCTCTCAGTGCAATTACTAGAGCTATGTCAAAGATACAACAACCATCGTTGTCTCCTGTTGAGTTAGTGGATTACAATGATTTGGGCTTGAATATGCTGTTTAGTGAAGTTCTGCGCCCAGGATCATTAACACCAACTCCCCAGTGTCTTCAACCTAGTCAGGACACAACTGACGTTAAATTTCTTACTCATGATGACTTAATCAAGGATCAGTTTGTTGATCAGTCACTGGAAAGACTGAAGAGAGTGAAGCAAAGGATCTCGATAATTGTTACTATATTAACCCTTTGAGGGTTTCGGACGTACTAGTACGTCTTACGAGCAGGGGTTTTTGACGTACTAGCACGCATTAATTCTAGCGCCATCAAATCTCGCGGGAAAAGGCTGGTAGGCCTAGATGTGAGAGAATGGGTCTGTGTGGTCGGTGTGCGTAGTAGAAAAAAAATCTGGGACCCAGTGGTGCATTGTGGGAACGCCATCTTAGTAAATAATGTCCACCATACCTCGCGGTAAGAAGCTCCTCACTCCTCAGCGAATTGGGACACTTTTGTTCCCCAGTGACAGTTCTAATACAGATGGAAGTGCCAGTGAAGATGAGTTTCAAGGTTTTGGTGAGGTTTTGACCGAAACTAATGACCATAATATCGGTAATAGTGAGGAAAACCCAGACAACCCTCAGCCTTCCACCTCTGGTGCTGGGCCGTCTTGTTCACGTTCAGTTGTACCAGAATCCAAGAGGAAACTTCTATTTTCCCAAATCCCAGACTCAGATGAGAGCATGTGTGATGATAGTGATAGTGAATATGAACTACAAGCTCTTCAAACTAGTTCCAGTAGTGATAGTGAAGTGCAATATTCCCCAGTGAAGCGTCAGTATATACGACGATATATGCGCTCTGGTAGTGTGCCATATGCTATTCCAAGGGGAAGGAGTGCATCTCGGAGTACATCCCGTGGCTGTACAACAGGAACAGACAGTGAAAATGACGATGATACTGTTGCAATTGGGATGGAAAATGTGCGTGGTGGTAGTGGTGCTGGCGGTGAGGCACCAGCAGTGGGCCATGCTGCCACCCACGCTGCTGCCTCAGCTGATCTACAACAAAGGCCACCATCCCCCACCCACCCACCACACCAGCCTCCACAACCACAACCTCCACAACCACAACCTCCACAACCACAACCTCCACAACCACAACCTCCACAACCACAACCTCCACAACCACAACCACCTGTCATTGTCCAGTACCCACCAGCAGACCGCACCTGGGATTGGCAGGAAGCTGTCAATTTTGTTCCAAATGCCCACCAGTTTGATGACAGCCAAAGTGGAATACGGCCATCTTGTACACTTGGGAACAATGCCACTGAACTGGAATGTTTCGAGTTATTCTTTGACGAACCACTGATGGAAAGTATTGTCATGGAAAGCAACACATACTACGAGTACACCATGGCAAACACATTACTTTCACCAAAATCACGTCTACACCAGTGGAAGGAGGCAACTGTGGCTGAGATGTATCTTTTCTTTGCCACAATAATGCTTATGCCACATGTGTATAAGCACAAAGTGAAATCATACTGGTCAACAGACCGCCTGATTGCAACCCCAGGTTTCAGTGATATAATGCCAGTGAATCGATTTGTGCTAATGTTACGTATGCTTCACTTCTCAGACAAAACCAGGCCTGACAGAAACGACAGGTTATATAAGATTAGGAATGTGTTTGTGTATCTGAAAGAGAAATTCAGTACGCATTTTTATCCCTTCAGGAAGCTTGTAATTGACGAGTCTTTGATTCTGTTCAAAGGAAGACTTTCTTTCAAGCAGTACATACCAAGCAAGAGGAAACGCTTTGGTATAAAGTTGTTTGTGCTTTGTGATTGTTACAGTGGTCTGGTATTGGATATTATTGTGTACACTGGAAGTTATACATTGCAAAATACCAGGAAGTTATTGGGCATCTCAGGTGATGTGGTTAGAACAATGATAGAACCATACCTTGGTAAGGGGCATATATTATATACAGATAACTGGTACACAAGCCCCTCACTCAGTGATTTTTTGCGAGTGAACATGACAGATGTGTGTGGCACAGTGCGTGCAAATCGGAAACATATGCCCAGGTTTGACGCTGGCACTCGTAGAGGTGAGGTGCAGGCGTTTGCTGCCAATGACATCATGGCATTTCGGTGGCATGACAAACGAGATGTCACACTGTTGTCATCAATTCACCCTAATGAAATGGCAGACAGTGGCAGGCAGCATAGAGAGAGCAATGAACCCATTCTAAAACCTGCAGCTGTGATTGATTACACCTTCAACATGCGTTCAGTGGACAAATGTGACATGCAGATTGGGTTTGCTGATTGTGTTCGCAAGAGTTATAAGTGGTACATCAAACTCTTTTTCCATCTTCTGGACATTTCCATGCTCAATGCTTATAATATGTATAAGATGAGGACCAGAAACAAACCACAGTATGGCGAATTCTGTTTGTCTGTCATCAGACAAATAGTATTCAAGTACCAAGGAACAGCACCTGCAATTGACCGCCCACCAAATTATCAACAACTACCTGCTCGTCTGAAGCATGGTGATCACTTCCTGGTAAAACTGCCTGCTACTGCTTTGAAGAAAAAGGCTCAGAAGAGGTGTTACGTCTGTGCACATACAAAAAAAACGCCCACAACAACGCAGAGACACTCGTTTTATGTGTGAGGAGTGTAAAACACCACTGTGCATGACACCATGTTTCAAAGAGTTCCACAGGCTGCAGAACTTCTAGAAACATTCCCTGTGACTGTATATGTGTATATAAAATATAGAAAAATAGTAATAAACAACATTTCATATCGTTTGTTTGTGTAAATATTTTCTATAAACAAAATAATGACAACAGTGTTTATGCCCTTATTGTGTAGTATTGAAAAAGAAATAACTTACAAAATACTGATCATGTTGGCCTCAGAGGCCATAAAAGTTACTCAGAAAAAGAAAAATTGAAAAATAATTGAAAATAGTACATAAAAAAGTAAATAGAAAAATACCGGGTGATGGCAGTCGGCGATGTTACCAGATGTTGTTCAATTTTGGCAAACTTCACGCCTCCATATCTCGGTAAGTATTGACGGTAAAAAATTTTTGTTTAGCCTATAATGTTTAGAAAAAAAAAAACTATTTTTTCATAAGAAAAAATAATTTTTTTTTTTAAATTTGGCCGACCCTGAGAACGAGTTTCGGAGAGGGCCTGTCGACCCTCAAAGGGTTAATATTCGCGAGGCTCTTGATCCCCTAACCCTCGCGAATGTTGAGGGAGACCTGTATTATAGTAACGGTGTACTGATGGAGAAAGATACATGTAAGTTGTCAGCTGATAGTGTTTCCACCACAGTCAAGCATCTCATAGTGTTACCAGTTACATTTCGTGAACAAGCCATTGATTTTGCTCACAATAGTCCCATAGGAGGACATTTGGGTGTCAAGAAGACACTCGGTAAACTGGCAAAACATTTTACTTGGCCAAAGATGAAGGAAACAGTAGCTGATCATGTGTGACGTTGCCACGTGTGTCTAATGACAGGCAAGCCAGCGCACACTCCACCTCCACCTCTCACTAAGCTTATTAGTAGCAAAGTTCAGTTCATCTAGACTAGTGATTGTTCAGACTTGTTGAAAAGGTTGAAGCGCTTGCTATCCTCTGCTCCTGTGTTGAAGAGTCCTAATTTCAATCTTCCCTTCTTTTTACATATAGATGCGAGTGGTTATGCAGTGGGCGCTGTGCTGCTCCAACAGTCAACATCCACTGACATTCTCCATCCTATATGTTACTATTCATCTAAGCTTAAACAACACCAGAACAATTATGCCACTATTGAGAAAGAGGTTCTAGCTCTTGTGGTGTCCTTGGAACATTTTGACGAGTATTTGGACACTTCCCTATTTAAAATTTACGTAATTTTATGCCCAAATACCTTTTGTTACTTGCTATGTCAAATTCAGTAAAGTAACTTAATCCCTCCAGCCCATATTAACTATATATACTCATGTCTAATTATTATATTTATATATTCACAGTATTGTTGTGTGTGTAAGGAGACATAAGCTGAGTGTTGAGTGGGTAGTGTGGTGTGGGCGATGTACTGCGTGTGGCGCAACACTGTCTTGCCGCAGACCCCCATCCCTCACTACACACCTTAAGCTGTTTCATACTCAGATGTCCATATTGCATAGCATTCCACAACCACTACTTAAGAGTGGAATGCAGTTTCCTCTACTATGATCGAGCCTCAAAGTGCCCTGCTCATCTACGCTATCCTGTCTCTACACTGATGTACATAACCACGAGTATGCAGAGATACGATACTGTGTACTGCCCTAGTACTAGGGGCATATCCTAGTGACGGATGCTGTGAAATTGTAGAAGTGCTTGGCACAAGAGTGACTCTGATTAATATGTATATTAAATTGTATTGATATGAGTAATCAGTAATAATGTGAAAGACATTAATGCAACTCCTAGTGCGACCGTCTGTCGTGTTGGGGGGATGTTGCAACCCCTGAATGGGTTGCAATGATTATTATGTATATATATAACTATTACCTTTTCATTTAATTTTATATTGCTTGTATTTGCGATAATAGCTAAATCGTAAATGTATTGCTTTATATTGTTATTTGATGTAGTTATGTTGTTAGGTAGGATGTTACATATTATGTGCTCAGTTCAAGTCTTGATTGTCTAACTACTGTAATTATCGCTCTTTGCTCGTTGTTCTGCCGGCTTCTGAGCTGCAGTTGTCCACGGAGCTATCACGTGATCGAGAGGGGGGTGTCCTCACCTCGCCAGAAGTATTCAGTCTGCTCTAGACTCTCTTGGAGGTTGGACAGATTGTCTGTCTCATTATTCTTGTTAGTTCTGTAGAACTCTGTTCACAGAACATTGTATAGACTTAGTGATTTTCGACGTTGTACTGAGGTTGTGTGTCTCATAGACACTCGAAACATCTCAGGTCCTGAGCTTTAGCTTCTCACTTAACTTGTACTGATTTCTGTGTATTATCACAGTCAGAGATTTTCTTATGCTGAACTTAGATTCAGTAGTATGGGAGTTTTGTAACTTTTGTGGAGGATCTGCTGATGGTCCCTACTTAGTGTCGTTATATTATCTCCTTGTTCCTGTTTCTGTGTCGCAGTTGCTTGTTATATTGCTATTGGGCTTAGCATTCTTTTGTTGTTCAAGCAGACTGTTCTGGTTGCTAGTCGGTCAAGAAGTTAGTTTATATGAGGACTTTGTCAGTCACTTGTTTAAGTCTAGTCGAATCATGAGACAGAGAACTACTTAGAGCACTTACACACATACACAAACTTACTTGTACATATTTGTAATATCTTATTAAATGTTAATGTACCAGACAGTACTTAAGAATTATAAATGTGATATGTGCTTTCAGTACAATAATATTGTACACGAGAGATGTGATATTATTTTGATTACTGTGATTAATTTAATTTAATTTAATTTGATAATATACCTCTAGACTTCATAAATTTATTAAATTTTAATTTCTCTAGTTAGTAGCCTACCAGTTGTAATCCTTAAGCACTATTGAATCATACTGAATTCTAATGGATAATTGGACAAGGATACTGACTACTTGTTATGAAAACCCAGTAAAAGGCTGGATGCTAGAGGGGCAGTCCTTTCTAGTATTCACTGGAGATCTCTAAGCTTTTAGAATCACGTTTTTTGTAACACAGAGAAAGAGATACAGAGACATTCGGTCAGCCAGCCAGCCACCCATCCGGCCAGCCAGCCACCCACCCACCCACCCGTCCAGCCAGCCACCCACCCGTCCAGCCAGCCACCCACCCGTCCAGCCACCCACCCACCCACCCGGCCACCCACCCACCCACCCACCTGGTCAACCACAGACCGGGCCACCCACCCGGCCAACCACAGACCCGGCCACCCACTCGACCAGCTGGATACGTATTACACATGTTCCAGAGTTGTTTCTCTTTACTTAGGGTATAGGTTATACAATATTCTGGCAGGATGACACTACCAGTGGTATTCTCCCATTCCACTGTGTCGACAATACATAAAGATAATAGTAACATATGATACTGTATGTGATGTAAAATTTACAATACAGATCACTACCATGTATACATTATATACAGTACATGAATAATTAAAATATAACAATAGAAGTAAATTATGGTAAAAAGAATGAAATAATGATTGTACATTACATTACAGTATTATGTAGGTAGTTTATATAGGAAACTTTTGACATTATACCCTACCCAATATGTCGGCAATTTTCAAAGGTTTGACTTACGTCCATTTTGACTTACGACCGGTTGGTTGGAACCAAGCTTGGTCGTAAGTCGGATGGTAGGTGCATATACGTTTGGGGCACTAGCGGTAAAAACGTGTATATACGTTTGGACCGTTTACAGGTTAAATGTCAGCTACCAAACCTATACGAAATACGAATGACATTTAAAGTGCCCCAGAGCGATTATTATTACAGTGGTACCTTGGCATACGAACAGCTCCCAACTCAAACAGTTATGTAAGTGTATTTTTGTAAGTGCTTTTGTAAGTGTATGTTTGGGGTCTCAAATGGATTAATCTAATTTACATTATTTCTTATGGGAACAAATTCTTTCGGTATTGGCACTTGAACAGCTTGCAGAACGAATTACACCTACCATCCGACTTATGACCTGCTCGACATACGACCATTCGACTTACAACCTGCTTGACATACGACCACTCGACTTATGACCGTGTTTTCTATGCAAAATTTCTGGGCAATAAACAGGTGTTTGTGTTGTACACAGTGTTTATCCTAAACCTTACAGTATAAAATACTGTACTAACAGCATAAAAAGTAAAGTAAAAAATTAAATACCAAAATAAAACAAAATAAAGTCATTACAAAAATGTGATGTTGATATTCAGTAGTAAGGTTCGACTTATGTCCATTTTGACTCATGACCAGTTGGTCGGAGCTGAACTTGGTCGTAAGTCGGATGGTACCTGTAAGGTCGTAACCCGAGGTACCACTATAATTATTATTATTATTATTATTATTATTATTATTATTATTATTATTATTATTTTTATTATCATCATCGCCATACCGCCATTATTATTATTATCGACATACCTTGTTCACTAAGTTTAATAATTTCTTAAGCTGCCACAAGTTAGTTTAACTCTTTTACTGTTGAAAGGCCCAATCCTGAAGTGTCTCCTGGTGTCACACAATATTCGAAAAAAAAAATTATTTTTCTTATGAAAATTTTAAGATTATTTTTCTGATTGTTTTAGTCAAAAAGAAAAAAAATTCCCATCACTACTTACCAAGATAGAGGCATGAAGTTTGCAGAAAATGAGCCGTGTATGGCAACAGCGGCGACTGCCGCTCACCCGGTAAATTTTGGTTTATTTGTATTTGACGGTTTCTTGTTTTTTTCACTATTTTATTTTTTCACATAACTTTCGTGGCCTGTGAGACCGTAGTATGGTGCAATGTTCATATATACACTCGTTGAATGTAAGACAATTATAGCAAAAACACTAGTATCATCATAATGTTCATAAAACTTGTTTACACAAGCAGTATAAAAAATTGTTTATTACGATTGTTCTATAATATATATATACATATGTACAATCACTGGACACTTTTCTAGAACTGCTGCAGCTTGTGGAATTCTTCGAAACATGGGTATATGCACAATGGTGTTTTACACTCCTCACACATAAAACGAGTGTGTCTGTTTTTGTGGGCATTTTGTTGTATGTCCACAGACAAAACACCTCTTCTGAGCATTTTTCTTGAGAGCAGTAGCAGGCAGTGGTATGGGGTAGTGATCACCAGGCCTCAGACGAGAGGACGTGTTGATAATTTCGTGGGCGCTGGTCTATTGCAAGTGTTGCTTCTCTGTACTTGAATATTATTTGTCTGAAGACTGACAAACAAAATTCACTGTATTTGGGTTTGTTGTTGGTCTTCAACTTATGTATATTATAAGCATTCAACATGGAAATGTCAAGAATATGGAAAAAAAGTTTTATGTACCACTTATAACTCTTGCGAACACAATCAGCAAACCCAATTTGCATGTCACATTTGTCCACTAAGTGCATATTGAGGTTGTAATCCATCACAGCTGCAGGTTTTACAATGGGTTCATTGGTCTCTCTATTCTGCTTTCCACTGTCTACCATTTCGTGTCGGTGAACTGATGTCAACAGTGTGACATCACGTTTGTCATGCCACCGAAATGCCATGATGTCATTGGCAGCAAACACCTGCTCCTCACCTCTACGACTGCCAGTGTCAAACCTAGGCATATGCTTACGATTTCCACACACTGTGCTACATACATCTGTCATGTTCACTTGCAAGAAATCACTGAGTAAAGGGCTCTTGTGTACCGGTTGTCAGTATATAAAATAGGCCCATTACCAAGATATGGTTCTATCATTGTTCTAACAACATCACCCAAGATACCCAGTAACTTCCTGGTATCTTGCAATGTTTTACTGTCAGTGTACACAGTTACAGTGGACCCCCGGTTTGCGATATTAATCCGTTCCTGAGAGCTCATCGTAAATCAAAATTATCGAAAAGCGAATCAATTTTCCCCATGAGAAATAATGGAAATCAAATTAATCCGTGCAAGACGCCCAAAAGTATGAAAAAAAAAAATTTTTACCACATGAAATATTAAGTTTAATGCACACAAACTGAAGAAGACATGCACAGTTTGTAGTACTCTACTAACAATAGAATACATGACACTTACCTTTAATGAAGATCTGGTGATGATTGATGGGATGGGAGGAGGGGGGAGTGTCGAACTTATTGTGTCAACCACTCCCTCACATTTTTGTACAATTTCCTTCTTCAATTCTATCGTATTTATTATTATTATTATTATTATTATTATTATTATTATTATTATTATTATTATTATTATTATTGTTATGACTAGTAGTAGCAGAAATGTTTGATTCTTTGCTGTGTTCAAGAGTAAACACATGATGTCACCGTCCAATACCTGTCTGAATAGCCATTCCAATATGCAGTCATGAATGGGTTTACATTATTTATACTGTAGTTTAATAGCAAATAATGAACAAACAAAACACTCACCACACTGGTGGGAGGGCTGGCTGCCAGTTGCTGGGGTTGGAGGGAGGGTAGTAGGGACTCGCAGTGGTTGAGGAAGTGGTGGAGGCATTGGTGGAGGCAGTGGTATTTAATAACATACATGTTATTAAACCATAACATGTATATATTTAGTACAATTTATGACATTTTCATGTATTTTATGACTGTTCATGGTTCAACAAGTTAAGGAAGCAGTATTGTATTATATTTCCCTGCAATATATCGGGGCACCAAACATTCGCGATTTTTCAACATTCGCGAGGCTCTTGATCCCATAACCCTCGCAAATGTTGAGGGGGGCCTGTATATTCCAAGACAACAGTAAATGACCAAGGCAGGTGTAAATGTCCATCTGTCAATGTGTTTGTGACTATTTGAGTACAATTTCAATACCTAATACTAGTGTCAGAACAAAAATTGGTTATGCAATGACAAGAACTACTATAAATTGTAATTATCAGAACATGAAAATTATATAAAATAATATGAAAAATAGAAAAAAAGATATATTGGCAACACTTATGCAAGCGGCAGCGCTCCATGTTGCCGTTCGCCAATCATAGGGGTATTTTCGTATAAACATGGACTCGCTTTTCATAGGTTGACTCGCGAGTCGTAGTTCGTCCGGGACGCGTACCCACGGCGTGAGCCGGGGCGGCAGCCAGTCTGGCATTGTTTACCAGTGAGCGAAGGTCCCCTCACGTGCTCCAGCGAAATATTTCATAATATTCCATTTATTTTAGTGCTTGCAAGTACTAAATAAGCTACCATGGCTCCAAAGAAAGCTCCTAGTGCCAAGCCTGTGGTAAAGAAGGTGAGAAATACGATTGAATTTAAGAAAACCATCATTGAACAATATGAAAGTGGTACAAGTGTGGCCGAACTGTCCAGGATGTATAAGAAACCCTACACAACCTTATGTTCCATAGTGGCCAAGAAAAAGGAAATAAAGGATGCTGTTGTTGCAAAGGGAGTAACTATGCTGACAAAAATGAGATCACCAGTACTGGAAGAGGTTGAGAAGTTATTATTGGTGTGGATAAATGAGAAACAATTAGCAGGAGATACTCTTATGACTTCGATTATTTGTGAAAAGGCTAGGCAGTTGCATGAAGATTTGGTAAAGAAATTGCCTGCAAATAGTGGTGAAGTGAGTGAATTTAAGGCCAGCAAAGGCTGGTTTGAGAGATTTAAGAACCGTACTGGCATACACAGTGTGGTAAGGCATGGTGAGGCTGCCAGTTCGGACCACAAGGCGGCTGAAAAATATGTGCATGAATTCCAGGAGTACATAGAGGCTGAAGGACTGAAACCTGAACAAGTGTTCAATTGTGACGAAACAGGCCTCTTTTGGAAGAAAATGCCAAAGAGGACCTTCATTACACAAGAGGAAAAGGCAATGCCAGGACACAAGCCTATGAAAGACAGGCTGACGCTAATGTTCTGTGCTAATGCTAGTGGGGATTTCAAAGTGAAGCCATTACTAGTGTACCATTCTGAAAATCCCAGAGTGTTCAGGAAAAACAATGTTATGAAGAGTAAATTGTGTGTGTTTTGGAAATCTAATAGTAAGGCATGGGTCACGAGGGAAATTTTCGTCGAGTGGTTCAATGAAGTGTTTGGCCCTAGTGTGAAGGAGTATCTCCTGGAAAAGAAATTGGATCTCAAGTGCCTGCTAGTAATGGACAATGCACCTGCTCATCCTCCAAACTTGGATGACCTAATTTTCGAGGAGTTTGGGTTCATCACAGTAAAGTTCTTGCCCCCGAATACCACTCCTCTCCTCCAACCCATGGACCAGCAGGTTATTGCAAACTTTAAAAAACTCTACACAAAAGCAATGTTTCACAGGTGCTTGACTGTGACCACAGACACTCACTTGACCCTAAGGGAATTTTGGAGAGAACACTTCAGCATCCTCCACTGCATAACCCTTATAGGTATGGCTTGGGAGGGAGTGACTACCAGGACTTTGAACTCTGCCTGGAGAAAATTGTGGCCAGATTGTGTCGACAAGAGGGATTTTGAAGGATTTGGGACTGACCCTAATGAGCCTATGTCTGTTGTAAAATCAATTGTGGCACTGGGGAGTTCCATGGGGTTGGATGTGAGTTTGGAGGATGTGGAAGAATTGGTGGAAGACCACAATGAAGAGCTCACCACTGAGGAGCTGCAAGAGCTTCAGCAGGAAGAGCAACACATCGCAGCTCAGAATCTTGCTGCAGAGGAGGAGGAAGAGAGATGGAAGAAGGTGCCTTCTTCAGAAATTAAAGAGATTTTTACTATGTGGGGTAAGATGGAAAGCTTTATGGAGAAACATCACCCTAACAAGGTTGTTGCAAGCCAGGTTGGCAACATGTACAGTGACAAAGTCTTGGGCCATTTTAGGGAAGTGTTAAAGAGACGCCAGAAACAGAGCTCTCTCCACAGTTATTTTGTGAGACAGGACTCCAGTGACTCTCAAGGTGGTCCTAGTGGCATTAAGAAACAGAGAAGAGAAGCAACCCCAGAAAAGCAAATGGTACCTGAGGTGTTGATGGAAGGGGATTCCCCTTCCAAACTATAAACAATCCACTCTCTCTCCTCCTCCAGTCTCCCATACACTAAGAAGAATCTCCAATAAAGGTAAGTGTTATGCTGTTAATGTTTCATTCATCATTTCCCATTGTATTGTTTATGTACTACATGTATATTTCATGTTAAAAATTTTTTTGTTTTAATACTTCTGGGTGTCAGGAACGGATTAATTGTATTTACATTATTTCTTATGGGGAAAATTGATTCGTAAATCGTAAATTTCGTTTATAGTAACGGCTCCAGGAACGGATTAATTACGAAAAACGAGGGACCACTGTACTCTGGTAATTATTATACAGTGGACCCTCAGCCCCCGGTATCGATATTAATCCGTTCCTGAAAGCTCATCGTTAGCTGAATTAATTTTCCCCATAAGAAATAATGGAAATCAAATTAATCCGTTCCTGACACTCCAAAGTATGAAAAAAAAAAATTTTACCACATGAAATATTAATTTTAATACACACAAACTGACACTTACCTTTATTGAAGATCTGGCGATGATTGATGGGATTGGTGGAGGGGAGAGTGTGGATGTTGTTAATGTTTAGAAGGGGAATCCCCTTCCATTAGGACTTGAGGTAGCAAGTCCTTCTCCAGGTTTACTTCCCTTCTTCTTTTAATGCCACTAGGACCAGCTTCAGAGTCACTGGACCTCTGTCCCAAAACATATCTGTCCATAGAGGCCTGTACCTCTCGTTCCTTTATGACTTTCCTAAAGTGGTTCACAACATTGTCAGTGTAATAGTCACCAGCACGGCTTGCAATAGCTGTGTGAGAGTGATTTTCAGCAAAAAAGCTTTGCACTTCAAGCCACTCTGCACACATTTCCCTAATCTTTGAAGTAGGCAACTTCTTCACTTTATCCATCCCTTCCTCCGAAGCAGTTTCCTCAGGTGTGGCCTCTTGCTGTTGAAGATGATTTAGCAGCTCATCAGTGGTTAGTTCGTCATTGTCCTCCTCCATCAACTCTTCCACATCCTCCCCACTAACCTCCAACCCCAAGGACTTCCCCAATGCCACAATGGATTCCTCAACTGGCACAGGCTTCTCAGGGTTAGCCTCAAACCCTTCAAAATCCCTTTTGTCTACACATTCTGGCCACAGTTTCTTCCAAGCAGAGTTCAAGGTCCTCTTAGTCACTTCCTCCCAAGCCTTACCTATAATGTTTACACAATTGAGGATGCTGAAGTGATCTCTCCAAAACTCTCTTAGAGTCAATCGAGTGTCTGTGGTCACTTCAAAGCACTTTTGAAACAGAGCTTTTGTGTACAGTTTCTTGAAGTTGGAAATGACCTGCTGGTCCATGGGCTGCAGGAGAGGAGTGGTATTAGGAGGCAAAAACTTGACCTTAACGAAGCTCATTTCCGCAGAAAGTCACTCTGCCACGTCTGAAGGATGACCAGGAGCATTGTCTAATACCAGGAGGCACATAAGGTCTAATTTCTTTTCAGTTAGGTAATTTTTCACATTGGGGGCAAATGCATGGTGTAACCAGTCATAGAAAAAGTCCCTAGTAACCCATGCCTTACTGTTTGCCCTCCACAGCACACACAAATTAGCCTTGAGGACATTGTTTTGCCTGAACACTCTGGGAGTTTCAGAGTGATACACCAATAAAGGCTTCACTTTGCAATCACCACTAGCAATAGCACACATCAACAGAGTAAGCCTGTCTTTCATAGGCTTATGTCCTGGGAGTGCCTTTTCCTCCTGAGTAATGTAGGTCCTGCTTGGCATTTTCTTCCAAAACAGGCCTGTTTCGTCACAATTAAACACTTGTTCAGGTTTCAGTCCTTCACTGTCTATGTACTCCTTGAATTCCTGCGCATATTTTTCAGCCGCTTTGTGGGCCGAACTGGCATGGTCCGAACTGGCAGCCTCACCATGCCTTATCACACTATGTATGCCACTACGATTCTTAAATCTCTGAAACCAACCTTTGCTGGCCTTAAATTCACTCACATCACCACTAGTTGCTGGTATTTTTTTAATTAAATCGTCATGCAACTTCCTAGCCTTTTCACATATGATCGCTTGAGAGATGCTATCTCCTGCTATCTGTTTTTCATTGATCCACACCAATAACAGTCTCTCAACATCTTCTATCACTTGCGATCTCAGTTTCGAAAACATAGTTGCACCTTTGGCAAGAACAGCTTCCTTGATTGCCGTTTTCTTGGCCACAATAGTAGCGATGGTTGATTGGGGTTTCTTATACAACCTGGCCAGCTCAGAGACACACACTCCACTTTCATACTTAGCAATGATCTCTTTCTTCATATCCATAGTAATTCTCACCCTTTTTGCTGTAGGGTTGGCACTAGAAGCTTTCTTGGGGCCCATGGTGACTTATTTTGCAGGTGCAATCACTAAAAAGGCTGTGATAATATGAAATGTTCCGATTGTATGCTTGGAAGCGACCGCGGTGGCTGGCTTGTAAACACCCACTGATGAGCTGCAAGATCATCTTCAACAGCATAGGCCAGACCTGAGGAAACTGCTTCGGAGGAGGGGAGAGAGAAATTGAAGAAGTTGCCTACTTCAAAGATTAAGGAAATGTGTGCAAACCTTTTTGGATGAAAATCACCCTCACACAGCTATTGCAAGCCATGCTGGTGACTATTACAATTACAATGTTGTGAACCACTTTAGACAAATCGTAAAGGAACGGGAGGTACAGGCATCTATGGACAGATATGTTGTGCGACAGAGGTCCAGTGACTCTCAAGCTGGTCCTAGTGGCATTAAAAGAAGAAGGGAAGTAACCCCGGAAAAGGACGTGCTACCTAAAGTCCTAATGGAAGGGGATTCCCCTTCTAAATATTAACAACTTCCACACTTTCTCCTCCTCCCATCCCATGAATTATCACTAGATCTTCAATAAAGGTAAGTATCAGTTTGTGTGTATTAACCCTTTCAGGGTCCAAGGCCCAAATCTGGAGTCACGCACCAGTGTCCAAGAATTTTCAAAAAAAAAAATTGTTATTTTTTCTTATGAAATCGTAGAGAATCTTTTTGTGAAGGTAATAAAACAAAAAGTACGAAATTTGGTGGAAAATTGACGAAATTATGCTCTCGCGAATTTTGATGTGTCAGCGATATTTACGAATCGGCGATTTTGCCGACTTTGACTCCCATTTTAGGCCAATTACATTATTCCAATCAACCAAATTCTTAGCTATTTCACTAGTATTACTTCTATTCTATCGATTGAGCACAAGAAATCGCCAAGTCAACTGTTTCAACTACAAAATAAAGTGATCGGAAATTGTTAATTTGGCCAATTTAACACGAAGTTCAAAATATTCCAATTTCTAAATAGGGTCCAGAATAAACAATGTAGGCATTCCTGGCACTAAACTAACATTTCCTCTGTTCATTAGTTATGTTTTGAGGCTTTACAAATAAATTCCATTTTGATTTTTTATTCACATAATGAATTTTTATTCACACCAAAAAATAGAAGATTTACTGTTATGCAATACTGTAATAATTGTATAAATATCATCACCATATTTGTGAATGTATATTAGACCCACCAGCTGACGTGTATTAGATGTGTGAGGTCGTTTGTTTACTCTTGAATATCGGCAAAAATTTAACATTTCCGCTACTTTGAGCTCAGTTTCAAGCCATTTCCAGTGCTAAAACCAATCAAAATCATCTCTATTTCTGTAATATGTCTTCCATTCTATCAAATGAGACCAAGAAATCGCAAATACAACTATAAAAAACATACAAAAAAACACTGCAAAGTTGCTGTTTTAATCGAAAAATCATGATTTCAGTTTTTTTCTCTCATTATACACAGTGTGCTGCAGGATCTGTTTTATGTGGTGCACACATACCACATAGATGTATTCTCTCATATCTAGGCCCAAATGTACCACTCACAGTTTATCAGAATGAGCTGAGCTCATGGCGTAGATCTACGGTTTGGACACTCACCGTAAAGCCGTAGATCTACGGGACGGACCCTGAAAGGGTTAAAATTAATATTTCATGTTGTAAATTTTTTTTTTTTTTCATACTTTTGGGTGTCAGGAACGGATTAATTTGATTTCCATTATTTCTTATGGGGAAAATTAATTCACCTTACGATAATTTCGGCATACGATGAGCTCTCAGGAACGGATTAATATCATAAGGTGGGGGTCCACTGTATTCGGGGCACTGGAGTAGTGAATGTATATATACGTTTGGACCGTTTACGGGTTAAAGCGCCCCAGAGTGATTAATTATATTTTAATATTAATTATTATTATTATTATTATTATTATTATTATTATTATTATTATTATTATTATTACAGTGGACCCCCGAGTTTCGTGATTAATCTGTTCCAGAGAGTCTGCTGAATGCCAAAATTCGCAAATGGCGAGACTATTTTTCCCATAAGAAATAATGGATATCCAATTAATCCTTTTCAGACACCCAAAAGTATTAACAAAAAATATTTTTTTTAAAGATTAAATATACATTTACATGCAGAAAACAATAACAGATAAATAAATAACACTTTTAAAATGGATAAATGTACATTTAGCATCACACTTACCTTTATTAAGGACTCTTGTTGGTGTATGGCAGACAGGTAGGAGGCGAGAGGGAGGTAAGTTTATTATGCTTCAGTATAACGCTAATATCATCTCTGTGGCTTATTTATCTATCTAAGCTATAATAAATTGAATGGTAACATTTACAGTAAACAATTTACATTATCGAGTACAGTTGAGTACAGTGGACCCCTGACATTCGATGGCATCGACATTCGATAAATCCGACATTCGATGCATTTTAACGCAAAAATTTCGCCTCGACATTCGATGGAAAACCTGACACGTGTCCACGTGTGGCCTGAACTACCCCATGTGTGCCAGTGTTTACAAGCCAGCCAGTGTGCGCGCATCTAAGGATACATTCGGTACATTCCATATTATCAAATTTGAACATTTCAATTTTGAAGCATTATACTTTTACAGTTTTGTAACATTACGGTGAATAATATAACAAAATGATCAATTTACTATATGTAGTCGTACAATTTATTAATGAGATCTAATCAAATCAAATCAATGATCTGTAGTGCAGTAACAGTTCATACGGTCATTAGAGGAGTTACAGTGCATTCAAGAGAATGGATTATTCTATTAGGTAATGCTATAAAAGCATAGTTTGATAAGGTTTCTCTAATTATACAACTGGGTTATACATTTGTGGAATATAAGTTATTCAATATTTGCATTAGATTAAATATGAGAATATATTGATCTTTGAGCATTTATTTTTGGGGTCCTAAGGCTAGGGAAGTAACACGGTGAGTAATGATATTTTGAGGCAGTAGAAAGTGATTTGTTAACTATGTAGGTAAAGTTAAATTAAGTATGTACTGTGTGTTTAGTTTTGGGTGAGTAGGTGGTTTTTAAGAAGTCTTGAATTGATATACAGACAGTGTTTCTTTGGTATTCACTGGTAATGAATTCCAAATTTTTGGGCCTTTTATGAGCATTGAGTTTTTACATAGTGTGAGATGGACACTGGGAACATCAAAGAGTGATCTGTGTCTTGTGTTATGGTCGTGTGTTCTGTTAAGGTTGGTAAGGAGAAGTTTGAGGGGAGGGTTTATATCTGAGTTTAGTGTTCTATGTATGTAGTAGGCACAATAATAAGTATGGATGTTTTGTACGGTGAGTAAGTTTAGACTTTTGAATATTGGTGGAGTGTGCTGCCTGGAGCAGGAATCTATTATCATTCTGACTGCAGCCTTTTGCTGGGTAATTAATGGTCTGAGATGGTTTTTTGTTGTTGAACCCCATGCACAGATTCCATAGGTGAGATAGGGGTAAATAAGTGAGTGATACATGACAAGGAGAGCTGATTGTGGAACATAGTACTGTATCTTTTATAGTATGCCTACGGTCTTGGAGACTTTCTTGGAAAGTTGTTGTACATGTGTTTGAAATTTGAGTATATTATCAAGGTGGATTCCTAAGAATTTTCCCTCTGTGAGTTTTGTGATAGTTGATCCGTTTATCATTATGTTAAGGGAAACATGTGTAGCTCTGTTCCCAAACTGAATGAAATAAGTTTTGTCAATATTGAGAGTAAGCTTGTTAATCATCATCCAGGTAGATATTTTCTGTAATTCAGTATTTACAGTATTGGCTAGTATGACTGGGCTTGGGTAAGAGAAGACATATGTAGTGTCATCTGCAAATAGTATAGGTTTGAGTAGTTGAGATGCATTTGGTAGGTTGTTTATGTAAATGAGAAAGAGAAGTGGCCAAGGACACTTCCCTGTGGGACACCGACTGTCATTGGTTGTGTGGAAGAGTTAGCTCCATTTGTGTACACATATTGGCTTCTGTTGCTGAGGTATGACTTTAGGTAGCTGAGGGAGTGCCCTCTTATACCATAATGTGATAATTTTATGTGCCACAAATCATGGTCAACTGTATCAAAAGCTTTACGTAGATCAATGAAGATTCCCAGTGGGACTTCTTTTTTTCTCGAGTGCTGTGTATATTAGTTCTAGCATGTGTATAATAGCATCATTCGTATTTTTATTAGGCCTGAACCCAAACTGTCAGGGGTTGAGTATGTTGTGGGAGATGAGGTAGGAATAGATCTGCCTATGAATTAATTTTTCAAAGATTTTAGAGAGAAGGGGTAAGTTAGATATTGGCCTATAGTTATTCAGGTCTGTTTGATCTCCTCTTTCATGTATTGGGGTGACTCTCGTTATTTTGAGAATTGAGGGGAAGGTAGAAGATTCAATGGATTTGTTAAAGAGTGTTGCAATGATTGGTGACAGCACTTGTGAAGCTTTTTTTTATATATAAAGAGTGGTAAGGTATTTAAATAAATTCAAAATAGAAAGCAAGAGTAATATCAGAGGGGCCTGGAGATGTGACTGATGAACAAAAAAAATGTTATTTTAGAGCCAGGAATGTCTGCATTGTTCATTCTGGACCCTATTTTGAAATTGTCATATTTTTTAATTTTTGTGAAATTGGCCAAATTGCAAATTTATGACCATGTTATTGGGTAGTTGAAATCGGTAAATGGGCAGTTTCTTTGGGCAGTTTTTCTTTGATAGAAAAAATGGAGTTCTAAAGAAATAGCTACGAGTTTAGTCGACTAGAACAACGGAATTAGCCGAAAATAGGGCTCGTAGTGGGCGAAATTGCCGATTCGTAAATATCACCGAGGTTGCTAACTTCGTGAGAGCGTAATTCCGTCAGTTTTCCATCAAATTTCGTTCTTTTGATGTCATTACCATCGGTAAAAGATTCTCTATCATTTCAAAAGAAAAAATAATTTTTTTTTTAAATTTTTGCAACACCAGGAGACACCTCAGGATTTGGGGTTGCGACAGTCAAGGGGTTAAATCTCCTGCCTTGTTCTTCAGTGTGTTGATAATAAGTGACACTTCTGTTGGGTTGGTCGGAGCTAGGAATAGTGTGTTCGGGTAGGTGCCAATGAGGTAGTCGTTAGGTGGGGTGTTTGAGCTTGGGATTTTGCTCACTAGATTTTTTCCTATGGTGGAGAAGAAAATATTGAGTCTGCTGTTTCAGTCAGTGGGAGTAGGGGTTCATCTGAATTTATTAATTTGATTGTTTTGTTCTTGATATCTTTTTAGTTCCTAGAATTTCATATAGGGTTTTCTAGGTCTTTTTCATGTCACCTTTTAAGTTATGTAATATGTTCTGATAATACAGTTTTTTTGACCTTCTTATCAGGCTGGTTAGGATTGACGAGTAATGTTTTGAATAGTCTCTGATTATTTGGCTCATTCTGTACTTTTTTTCATATAGGTGCTTTGTGAAATGGATTTGAGGATGCTGGGTGTTAGCCAGGAACTGTTTAGTCTCTTAGCTGTGATCTGTTTAGTTTTTTTTGGGGCAACACTTGTTATAGAGGTAATGTTTTTTTTTTTTTTAGAAAATTATTAATATATTCATCAGTATCTGTATATGTTTCTAGCTCATTATTCCAGTCAATGTTATTCATAGCTGTTATAAAGTTATTAATGCTGTCTCATTATGTAGTCTGAAGGTAACTTTAGTAATGTCTTGGGGGAATTTACCTAGATTGGTTATGAGAAAGGTAGCGTTAGTGGTCTGTGGTGTTAACTGTGATAATGCCTGATTTTAAAGGGGATATGGTATTAGTCCAGATGTGGTCTAATAAGAAGACACTGATCTCGGTTCTTGTGGATTTTGTTACTGTTGGTAGCACAAGCAGTTGCTCATAGTGTTTGTGAACTCGGTTACTTGTGGGTCCTAGTCATGAAGGATATTTATGTTGAAATCTCCTCTGAGCAGTAAGTGGTCTTTGTTCATGTGCGCATCAGTTATCTCGTTTCCTAGTTTTTCACTAAATTGGATAAATGTTCGACTGTGGCAGTCTGTAGACAGCAACCACCCAGGGAAGTACTACCGTCCTGCCAGATGACTGTGAAACAGAAACCTGTAACTGTTTTGCATGATGGTAGGATTGCTGGTTTCTTTTTCTGTCTCATAAACACGCTAGATAACAGGGATATCTTGCTACTCCTACTTACACTTTGGTCACACTTCACAGACACGCACATGCATATATATATACATACATCTAGGTTTTTCTCCTTTTTCTAAATAGCTCTTGTTCTTCTTTATTTCTTCTATTGTCCATGGGGAAGTGGAAAAGAATCTTTCCTCCGTAAGCCATGCGTGTCGTATGAGGCGACTAAAATGCCGGGAGCAATGGGCTAGTAACCCCTTCTCCTGTAGACATTTACTAAAAAAGAGAAGAAGAAAAACTTTATAAAACTGGGATGCTTGAATGTGCGTGGATGTAGTGCGGATGACAAGAAACAGATGATTGCTGATGTTATGAATGAAAAGAAGTTGGATGTCCTGGCCCTAAGCGAAACAAAGCTGAAGGGGGTAGGGGAGTTTCGGTGGGGGGAAATAAATGGGATTAAATCTGGAGTATCTGAGAGAGTTAGAGCAAAGGAAGGGGTAGCAGTAATGTTGAAGGATCAGTTATGGAAGGAGAAAAGAGAATATGAATGTGTAAATTCAAGAATTATGTGGATTAAAGTAAAGGTTGGATGCGAAAAGTGGGTCATAATAAGCGTGTATGCACCTGGAGAAGAGAGGAATGTAGAGGAGAGAGAGAGATTTTGGGAGATGTTAAGTGAATGTATAGGAGCCTTTGAACCAAGTGAGAGAGTAATTGTGGTAGGGGACCTGAATGCTAAAGTAGGAGAAACTTTTAGAGAGGGTGTGGTAGGTAAGTTTGGGGTGCCAGGTGTAAATGATAATGGGAGCCCTTTGATTGAACTTTGTATAGAAAGGGGTTTAGTTATAGGTAATACATATTTTAAGAAAAAGAGGATAAATAAGTATACAAGATATGATGTAGGGCGAAATGACAGTAGTTTGTTGGATTATGTATTGGTAGATAAAAGACTGTTGAGTAGACTTCAGGATGTACATGTTTATAGAGGGGCCACAGATATATCAGATCACTTTCTAGTTGTAGCTACACTGAGAGTAAAAGGTAGATGGGATACAAGGAGAATAGAAGCATCAGGGAAGAGAGAGGTGAAGGTTTATAAACTAAAAGAGGAGGCAGTTAGGGTAAGATATAAACAGCTATTGGAGGATAGATGGGCTAATGAGAGCATAGGCAATGGGGTCGAAGAGGTATGGGGTAGGTTTAAAAATGTAGTGTTAGAGTGTTCAGCAGAAGTTTGTGGTTACAGGAAAGTGGGTGCGGGAGGGAAGAGGAGCGATTGGTGGAATGATGATGTAAAGAGAGTAGTAAGGGAGAAAAAGTTAGCATATGAGAAGTTTTTACAAAGTAGAAGTGATGCAAGGAGGGAAGAGTATATGGAGAAAAAGAGAGAGGTTAAGAGAGTGGTGAAGCAATGTAAAAAGAGAGCAAATGAGAGAGTGGGTGAGATGTTATCAACAAATTTTGTTGAAAATAAGAAAAAGTTTTGGAGTGAGATTAACAAGTTAAGGAAGCCTAGAGAACAAATGGATTTGTCAGTTAAAAATAGGAGAGGAGAGTTATTAAATGGAGAGTTAGAGGTATTGGGAAGATGGAGGGAATATTTTGAGGAATTGTTAAATGTTGATGAAGATAGGGAAGCTGTGATTTCGTGTATAGGGCAAGGAGGAATAACATCTTGTAGGAGTGAGGAAGAGCCAGTTGTGAGTGTGGGGGAAGTTCGTGAGGCAGTAGGTAAAATGAAAGGGGGTAAGGCAGCCGGGATTGATGGGATAAAGATAGAAATGTTAAAAGCAGGTGGGGATATAGTTTTGGAGTGGTTGGTGCAATTATTTAATAAATGTATGGAAGAGGGTAAGGTACCTAGGGATTGGCAGAGAGCATGCATAGTTCCTTTGTATAAAGGCAAAGGGGACAAAAGAGAGTGCAAAAATTATAGGGGGATAAGTCTGTTGAGTATACCTGGTAAAGTGTATGGTAGAGTTATTATTGAAAGAATTAAGAGTAAGACGGAGAATAGGATAGCAGATGAACAAGGAGGCTTTAGGAAAGGTAGGGGGTGTGTGGACCAGGTGTTTACAGTGAAACATATAAGTGAACAGTATTTAGATAAGGCTAAAGAGGTCTTTGTGGCATTTATGGATTTGGAAAAGGCGTATGACAGGGTGGATAGGGGGGCAATGTGGCAGATGTTGCAGGTGTATGGTGTAGGAGGTAGGTTACTGAAAGCAGTGAAGAGTTTTTACGAGGATAGTGAGGCTCAAGTTAGAGTATGTAGGAAAGAGGGAAATTATTTCCCAGTAAAAGTAGGCCTTAGACAAGGATGTGTGATGTCACCGTGGTTGTTTAATATATTTATAGATGGGGTTGTAAGAGAAGTAAATGCGAGGGTCTTGGCAAGAGGCGTGGAGTTAAAAGATAAAGAATCACACATAAAGTGGGAGTTGTCACAGTTGCTCTTTGCTGATGACACTGTGCTCTTGGGAGATTCTGAAGAGAAGTTGCAGAGATTGGTGGATGAATTTGGTAGGGTGTGCAAAAGAAGAAAATTAAAAGTGAATACAGGAAAGAGTAAGGTTATGAGGATAACAAAAAGATTAGGTGATGAAAGATTGGATATCAGATTGGAGGGAGAGAGTATGGAGGAGGTGAATGTATTCAGATATTTGGGAGTGGACGTGTCAGCGGATGGGTCTATGAAAGATGAGGTGAATCATAGAATTGATGAGGGGAAAAGGGTGAGTGGTGCACTTAGGAGTCTGTGGAGACAAAGAACTTTGTCCTTGGAGGCAAAGAGGGGAATGTATGAGAGTATAGTTTTACCAACGCTCTTATATGGGTGTGAAGCATGGGTGATGAATGTTGCAGCGAGGAGAAGGCTGGAGGCAGTGGAGATGTCATGTCTGAGGGCAATGTGTGGTGTGAATATAATGCAGAGAATTCGTAGTTTGGAAGTTAGGAGGAGGTGCGGGATTACCAAAACTGTTGTCCAGAGGGCTGAGGAAGGGTTGTTGAGGTGGTTCGGACATGTAGAGAGAATGGAGCGAAACAGAATGACTTCAAGAGTGTATCAGTCTGTAGTGGAAGGAAGGCGGGGTAGGGGTCGGCCTAGGAAAGGTTGGAGGGAGGGGGTAAAGGAGGTTTTGTGTGCGAGGGGCTTGGACTTCCAGCAGGCATGCGTGAGCGTGTTTGATAGGAGTGAATGGAGACAAATGGTTTTTAATACTTGACGTGCTGTTGGAGTGTGAGCAAAGTAACATTTATGAAGGGGTTCAGGGAAACCGGCAGGCCGGACTTGAGTCCTGGAGATGGGAAGTACAGTGCCTGCACTCTGAAGGAGGGGTGTTAATGTTGCAGTT
Organism: Cherax quadricarinatus; assembly: GCF_038502225.1. Classification (NCBI taxonomy): domain Eukaryota; kingdom Metazoa; phylum Arthropoda; class Malacostraca; order Decapoda; family Parastacidae; genus Cherax; species Cherax quadricarinatus. Next base: position 68,065 of record NW_027195898.1, on the reverse strand, counting down.
TAAAAACTGTAGTGTAAAGCACCCTTCTGGCAAGACAGTGATGGAGTGAATGATGGTGAAAGTTTTTCTTTTTCGGGCCACCCTGCCTTGGTGGGAATCGGCCAGTGTGATAATAAAATCAGTGGTTAGCTCTACCCTGTGGTCCTCCACCAACTCTTCCACATCCTCACCACTCACCTCCAACCCCAGGGTGTTCCCCAATGCCACAATAGAGTCCACAACAGGCAGAGGGTGAGCTGGGTCAGGGTCAGGGTCAGCCTCAAACCCTTCAAAATCCCTCTTTTGGACACAATCTGGCCACAATTGTCTCCAAGCAGAGTTCAAAGTCCTGGAAGTCACTCCCTCCCAAGCCTTACCTATAAGGCTTATGGAGCTGTAGATGTTGAAGTGATTCCTCCAGAACTCTCTTAGGGTCAACTTAGTGTCTGTGGTCACTTCAAAGCACTTTTCAAACACTGCTTTTGTGTAGAGTTTTTTGAAGTTAGAAATGACCTGCTGGTCCATGGGCTGGAGGAGAGGAGTGGTGTTAGGAAGCAAGAACTTCACTGTTATAAAACTGAAGTCCCTGAACAAGAGGTCTACTAAGTTTGGAGGATGAGCAGGAGCATTGTCCATTAACCCTTTCAGGGTCCCCAGGCTCTCTCCCAGATTTGTTCTCAGGGTTGCCCAAATTTCAAAAAAAAAAAAAATTATTTTTTCTTATGAAAAGATAGAGAATCTTTTCCCGATCATAATGACACCAAAAGTATGAAATTTGATGGAAAACTTACGGAATTATGCTCTCGCGAAGTTAGCGGTCTCGACGATGTTTACGCATCGGCGATTTTGCCCACTTTGAGCCCTATTTTCGGCCAATTCCAGTGTACTTGTCGACAAAAATCATAACTATTTCGCTAGAACTCCATTTTTTCTATCGAATGAGTACAAGAAACCACCCATTTACCGATTTCAACTATCCAATAAAGTGGTCAGAATTTAGCAATTTTGCCAATTTCACACAAATTTCAAAAGATGCCAATTTCCAAATAGGGTCCAGAATAAACAAGAAAGACATTCCTGGCACTAAAATAACATTTCCTCTGTTCATTAGTCACATCCCCATGCCCCTCTTACATTCTTTTGCTTTCCACTTTGAATTTTTATTCTCACAAAAAATAGAAGATTTACTGTTATGCAGACTACTGCATTAGTGTAGAAATGGTATAAATAATATCAGTGCACTTGTGAAAGAATATTAGACTCACCAGTTGACGTGTATTGGACGCTTAGCATGATTTGTTTACTTTTGAACTTTGGTAAAAATCGAACATTTCTGCTACTTTGAGCTCAATTTCAAGGTACTTTTCATTGTAAAACCAGTCAAAATCATCTCAATTTCTGTAATATGTCTTCCATTCTATAAAATGAGACCAGGAAAACTAGAATACAACAATAAATACCATACGAAAATACAGTGCAAAGTCGCTGTTTTAATCCAAAAACACGGTCAAAGTTTTTTTTTTCTCATTACGCACTGTGTGCTGCAGGATTTTTTTTATACTGCGCACACTGACCACATAGACCCATTCTTTCATATGTAGGCCTACCAGCTTTCTCTCACTAGATTTGAGGGCGCTAGAATTTAGGCGTACTAGTACGTCAAAAACCCTGGTGCGTAAGCCGAACTAGTACGGCCGAAACCCTGAAAGGGTTAATTCTTCACATCTATGGTGTTTCTCACTTTCTTTACCACAGGGGTACCACTAGCAAGTTTCTTTGGGCCCATGGCAGCTTATTTCACAGTCCCACAAGCACTAAACACAATGAAATAATCGTAAAATGTGTGAATGAGAGCGCAGGTTAGTGTTCACTCAAGCATAAACAAAGCTAGACTGCTCATGGCACCTGCGCGGGGACGCGGACAGAGCGGGCCGGCAGACAGTTCCCGTACCCAGCGGTCCAAAAATAGGGGCGCGTTCCATAATAGGGACACAGTTTGTCTGGAAAAAAGGGTCCTATTTACGAAATGTTTGATATGTCATACGTTTGATTTTTGAGGTTCCACTGTAATAATAATACCTAATACGTACGTAATAATAATTCAGAATGCTGCTGTCAGTTGGCACAGCTGATTCTCTCAGTAGTACCAGTATTGTCAGTAGTAATGACTCATACACTGACTGTTACTAATCCTCTGCTCCTGCATGAATCACTGACTGTTATTCACTGCTAAAGCTGACCTAGCATGGTTTGTATGCTGCTCTCCCTCTAGGCACTAGTGAGAGAGACTAGTCAAGAGAGACTTTAGGAGAGACGGCATGTCAGGAGAGGCATTCCCATATATTACATCTAATATACATACTTAACGTCCTACTTGAGTGTTTATTACCCAATCCACATTTCGAAACCCCACGTGACAATTTGATGGCAACGGTGGGATGCGTGGATTTACTGGTATTTCCACAGATATCAGGAGTTTATGCCGAGTTTGTGAGTGCTGCAGGCATTCCCTAGGGCTAGCCTCCAAGCCAGCCCACTTCTACCCTCACCCAACCTCAACTGGTGCTGCCCGCTTGCAAAGCCAGTTGCAGCCACCTCTCAAGCTTATGGCTAGTGTGCTTTATTTGCTTTAACTTTCGAGGAGTTGATCCGAATTTTGCAATTAAGCCAACCAGTAAGCCAGTCTGTGGGAGAGAGCACCAGTTCATCAGTCTGACTCAGTCCATCATCCAGCCTGTCTCCTGTCCACCTGCTCCTTCATGCTGTGTGCACCATTACACGTATTCCAGTCACCCATTATGGAGGGTTATGCCAGCAAGACAACCCAGCTTCCTAACCCAGCAGAGAGAGAAGTAAGCCACGCAAGTTCCTCTTTGAAGTAATGTCTCTAATATCGCTTTGTGCTTCCAGTTGGATGCTGGTAAGAGTGATATTCCCCATCCCTGTGGTATATTGGGCTTAGCAAGCCACCTGGGATTTAAGTGATTCGTGTAGGTGTGCCAGGCACAGAACCCCAATGGAAATAAATCACTCTGTCTGACTTTTTTGGGTTATCCTAGGTTCTCTACACATATGCTGCTATGTATGATAATCTATGTAACTGTATTTGTGTATACCTGAATAAACTTATTTACTTAACAAGCCAGCTTCCTCCTGCTAGCCTCCACCATCCGCCACCCACCACCCCTCACATCCCCACTTGTGGCACTCTCCACCATAGGGTGTTCTTCTACCGCTCACACACTGGGTCAAGAGCTGTATTTCACCTGTATTTCACCCTTGTTTCACCTGAGTGCCACCGTTACAAAAGCTTAAGTGTGAGGGTCTCCAGGTTATGCACATTTCTTCATGACAACGGCGTGAGTGAAGGAAGAATCATCGCCTGCCCACAGGACCATCTCTTTTCCCCTCATCTCTGTCCACCACCACCGCCGCTAGATTTCATTCTGTTGTCGAGTTATTTTCTGTTTAGAGACAAATACCTGCATTTAAAAATGTTTGCATGTGTGAGACATTTACAGTGAATTTCTTGTGTACTCTAAGCCTTGTGCTTTCAGTGTAGACTTTGTGTTTTCTTTGACTCTTTATTTTCGCATTATTCTCCCAGTGTTATCGTTCAAATTTCATGTTTCATTTTTATATTTATGTCTGTATTCTTTGTGCTACTTCTCTGCCTGTAGTATTATTTTTTAGTGTGCAAGTTTATTCTTTTTTGTGTGCAGTAAACTGAAGAAATTATGGGAAAAAAAAGTTACGTTCCGGGGAGCCCCCAAAAAGCCAAACAACTTTTTTTTAGACCAACACATCTTACAAAAATAAAAGTGAATATGTAATTGTAGTTCATTGTCGTGATATATTACTGCTTAAAACGACAAATGCAATATAAATAATAGTATTTCTTACCTTAAATTGTGGGTAATGGTGTTTGTGGATGATTGTGAAGAGAGTGGATATGGATGGTGTGGCCCTACTGGGCTGAGGTGGATGGTTGTTGGTTGTCGGCAGAAGTGGATGGTAGAGGTTCTGGTACTGAAGTCGATGGTTGTATTGGAGTGTGCATAAATTCTGTAATGGATCTCTGGGCTCTTTTATCCTGCAGTACATTATACAGCTGACAGTAATGCATCATTAGCTGGTCTAGACCCCGTTTCAAGACACTGCTTCTAGATTTGTCAGGGTTCTCTTCAGTGAAAAAGTCTGCTAGTTTAGCAGCAACATGGAACTGCTCACATAACTGCTGCAATGTTAACTGTTTTTCTTCAGTTTCTTCTTCATCTTCTTCTGTTATGTGGCTCCTTTGTATCTGTGCATCGAGCTCTCCCAGCATTTCCTCTGGACTCCTGTCTTCATCATCTTCTAAGAGCTCATTCACATCTTCTTCATTCATATCTTCAAAACCATCACCTGGTAATCTCCTTGCCAGCTGAACAATTTCCTGAACCTGACTCTCAAGCAAGGGAAAACCAGTGATAGAATTAACTACAGAAGGCCATAACTTTCCCCAAGCTGCATTTAATGTTGATTTGGGCACTTCATTCCATGCACTTCTAGCATAGCTGATGGCATCTGCAATGTTAAATTTATTCCAGAAGCTTGGTACTGCCAGGTTGGAGTCAGAGACCATTGATGCAACTAGTTTTTTCATAACTTTTTTGTGTAGTTACACCTGAATGACTTAATAATTCCCCGATCCAGTGGTTGTATTAGAGATGTATTTGGAGGTAAAAATACAACTTTTACATGTGGGGTCACATCCAGCAAAGCTTGTGGATGAGTACGGGAATTATCAAGAATGAAGAGAGCCTTGAATGCAAGGTTCTTGCTGTGCAGGTAAAACTTGACTTCAGGAATAAAGTGATGCTTAAACCAGTCAATAAATATTTGCTCTGTCATCTATGCTGACTGGTTTGACCTCCAAATTACTGGTAAGGTGTTTTTATCTACACCTTTCAAAGCACGGGGATTTTTAGAGCAGTAAATAACCATGGGCTTACACTTGAAATCACCTACCGCATTACCGCAAAGGATAAAGGTGAAGCGATCCTTTGCTGTCTTGAAGCCCGGTGCACTTTTCTCTAGCTGACTGATGTAACTTCGTGTTGGCATTTTTTTCCAAATAACACCTTGTCTCATCAGCATTAAACACTTGATGCTTCCTTCCTTATCACACACTGCTGTAATTTATTCATGACTGTAACCATGTATAGGAGTGAGGCTGATTCATTACCTTTGTAACTTGCCATGATTGTGACCAGATCTACCTGGAGTTCATTACCTTTGTAACTAGTTCAGCTATCATAACTTTGGGGTCCAGTCCCTGAACCCATTATGTACCTTTGTAATCTTTTGACTACCACCCACAGGATGGGTATGGGGTGCATAATAAAGATATTAAATTAACTAACGATGTGTTACATAAAAATGTGTTGCAGTTCTTCAATTATGCTATACTCAAATCGTGCCAAATAAACTCATACTAAATGATGGTCTACTGTACATCTCTTTTATTTTAATTTTTGCATTTGTGTCATTTTTATTATTCATTATTCTTGCCTTATTTGTTTTTGTGCAACTTCTTTGCTGTTATGCCTCACATACCTTCAAGTGATACTTTAGTGAATGGTAACACTCAGACCTCTCAGGTTACTGCTGACCCTGTGAACATTCCTAATAGTTCTTTAGCGATTGACAGACTGACCCAGATACTGAGACACTAGTTTTACTCGCGATTCTCTTGATGCATTACCTTTATTCAATGGCCATGTACATAGTCTTGAAGCATGGTTTACTGCCATTCGTTCTCATGTTAATGCTCTAGTTGATGGTCCTCCTTCAGAGGAAAGTCTTATCAGACTTGCAAAGAGGCTCTTCATCGGTCCCCTGCTGCCATTCATGCTGTTGAGCTCCTTGAAATGTGGGACTTCCGGAATCTTACTAAGTGGTCACAGTATGAGGAACTGATTAGTTCTTTCTAGTTCTTTCCTAGTACCAGTGAAAACAGCTGATCCATATGTCGTCCTTAGGGAACTCGTGAATGCTGCACCCATGACTAATGAATCGTTGAGTGCATTTGCTGTTAGATTAGATAAACTTTTATCATCATTTATCAATGCAGTCCATGTTACGCGCCCCTACTTCACTCCATTATATACAAAAATAAAAGGCCTGGTTAAAACTTAAATGTGATTATTATAATTATAATATTATATAATATTTTATAAAACGTGGATGTAGTGCGGATGACAAGAAACAGATGATTGCTGATGTTATGAATGAAAAGAAGTTGGATGTCCTGGCCCTAAGCGAAACAAAGCTGAAGGGGGTAGGAGAGTTTCAGTGGGGGGAAATAAATGGGATTAAATCTGGAGTATCTGAGAGAGTTAGAGCAAAGGAAGGGGTAGCAGTAATGTTAAATGATCAGTTATGGAAGGAGAAAAGAGAATATGAATGTGTAAATTCAAGAATTATGTGGATCAAAGTAAAGGTTGGATGCGAGAAGTGGGTCATAATAAGCGTGTATGCACCTGGAGAAGAGAGGAATGCAGAGGAGAGAGAGAGATTTTGGGAGATGTTAAGTGAATGTATAGGAGCCTTTGAACCAAGTGAGAGAGTAATTGTGGTAGGGGACTTGAATGCTAAAGTAGGAGAAACTTTTAGAGAGGGTGTGGTAGGTAAGTTTGGGGTGCCAGGTGTAAATGATAATGGGAGCCCTTTGATTGAACTTTGTATAGAAAGGGGTTTAGTTATAGGTAATACATATTTTAAGAAAAAGAGGATAAATAAGTATACACGATATGATGTAGGGCGAAATGACAGTAGTTTGTTGGATTATGTATTGGTAGATAAAAGACTGTTGAGTAGACTTCAGGATGTACATGTTTATAGAGGGGCCACAGATATATCAGATCACTTTCTAGTTGTAGCTACACTGAGAGTAAAAGGTAGATGGGATACAAGGAGAATAGAAGCATCAGGGAAGAGAGAGGTGAAGGTTTATAAACTAAAAGAGGAGGCAGTTAGGGTAAGATATAAACAGCTATTGGAGGATAGATGGGCTAATGAGAGCATAGGCAATGGGGTCGAAGAGGTATGGGGTAGGTTTAAAAATGTAGTGTTAGAGTGTTCAGCAGAAGTTTGTGGTTACAGGAAAGTGGGTGCAGGAGGGAAGAGGAGCGATTGGTGGAATGATGATGTAAAGAGAGTAGTAAGGGAGAAAAAGTTAGCATATGAGAAGTTTTTACAAAGTAGAAGTGATGCAAGGAGGGAAGAGTATATGGAGAAAAAGAGAGAAGTTAAGAGAGTGGTGAAGCAATGTAAAAAGAGAGCAAATGAGAGAGTGGGTGAGATGTTATCAACAAATTTTGTTGAAAATAAGAAAAAGTTTTGGAGTGAGATTAACAAGTTAAGAAAGCCTAGAGAACAAATGGATTTGTCAGTTAAAAATAGGAGAGGAGAGTTATTAAATGGAGAGTTAGAGGTATTGGGAAGATGGAGGGAATATTTTGAGGAATTGTTAAATGTTGATGAAGATAGGGAAGCTGTGATTTCGTGTATAGGGCAAGGAGGAATAACATCTTGTAGGAGTGAGGAAGAGCCAGTTGTGAGTGTGGGGGAAGTTCGTGAGGCAGTAGGTAAAATGAAAGGGGGTAAGGCAGCCGGGATTGATGGGATAAAGATAGAAATGTTAAAAGCAGGTGGGGATATAGTTTTGGAGTGGTTGGTGCAATTATTTAATAAATGTATGGAAGAGGGTAAGGTACCTAGGGATTGGCAGAGAGCATGCATAGTTCCTTTGTATAAAGGCAAAGGGGATAAAAGAGAGTGCAAAAATTATAGGGGGATAAGTCTGTTGAGTGTACCTGGTAAAGTGTATGGTAGAGTTATAATTGAAAGAATTAAGAGTAAGACGGAGAATAGGATAGCAGATGAACAAGGAGGCTTTAGGAAAGGTAGGGGGTGTGTGGACCAGGTGTTTACAGTGAAACATATAAGTGAACAGTATTTAGATAAGGCTAAAGAGGTCTTTGTGGCATTTATGGATTTGGAAAAGGCGTATGACAGGGTGGATAGGGGGGCAATGTGGCAGATGTTGCAAGTGTATGGTGTAGGAGGTAGGTTACTGAAAGCAGTGAAGAGTTTTTACGAGGATAGTGAGGCTCAAGTTAGAGTATGTAGGAAAGAGGGAAATTTTTTCCCAGTAAAAGTAGGCCTTAGACAGGGATGTGTGATGTCACCGTGGTTGTTTAATATATTTATAGATGGGGTTGTAAGAGAAGTAAATGCGAGGGTCTTGGCAAGAGGCGTGGAGTTAAAAGATAAAGAATCACACACAAAGTGGGAGTTGTCACAGCTGCTCTTTGCTGATGACACTGTGCTCTTGGGAGATTCTGAAGAGAAGTTGCAGAGATTGGTGGATGAATTTGGTAGGGTGTGCAAAAGAAGAAAATTAAAGGTGAATACAGGAAAGAGTAAGGTTATGAGGATAACAAAAAGATTAGGTGATGAAAGATTGAATATCAGATTGGAGGGAGAGAGTATGGAGGAGGTGAACGTATTCAGATATTTGGGAGTGGACGTGTCAGCGGATGGGTCTATGAAAGATGAGGTGAATCATAGAATTGATGAGGGAAAAAGAGTGAGTGGTGCACTTAGGAGTCTGTGGAGACAAAGAACTTTGTCCTTGGAGGCAAAGAGGGGAATGTATGAGAGTATAGTTTTACCAACGCTCTTATATGGGTGTGAAGCGTGGGTGATGAATGTTGCAGCGAGGAGAAGGCTGGAGGCAGTGGAGATGTCATGTCTGAGGGCAATGTGTGGTGTGAATATAATGCAGAGAATTCGTAGTTTGGAAGTTAGGAGGAGGTGCGGGATTACCAAAACTGTTGTCCAGAGGGCTGAGGAAGGGTTGTTGAGGTGGTTCGGACATGTAGAGAGAATGGAGCGAAACAGAATGACTTCAAGAGTGTATCAGTCTGTAGTGGAAGGAAGGCGGGGTAGGGGTCGGCCTAGGAAGGGTTGGAGGGAGGGGGTAAAGGAGGTTTTGTGTGCGAGGGGCTTGGACTTCCAGCAGGCATGCGTGAGCGTGTTTGATAGGAGTGAATGGAGACAAATGGTTTTTAATACTTGACGTGCTGTTGGAGTGTGAGCAAAGTAACATTTATGAAGGGATTCAGGGAAACCGGCAGGCCGGACTTGAGTCCTGGAGATGGGAAGTACAGTGCCTGCACTCTGAAGGAGGGGTGTTAATGTTGCAGTTTAAAAACTGTAGTGTAAAGCACCCTTCTGGCAAGACAGTGATGGAGTGAATGATGGTGAAAGTTTTTCTTTTTCGGGCCACCCTGCCTTGGTGGGAATCGGCCGGTGTGATAATAATAATAAATAACCAAATACCAATGAAGCTAAATGATTGGTAATAAAATAAAACTAACAAAAAAAAAATGGAGTTATTTGTGCCCCTATTGTTACGGTGAAGATTAAGTCGTAACAGTCCATCCCTCAGCCTTTGTCCCTGATGAGGATAAATGATCCACAGCATCGTTTGCTAAAATAGCAGCTCTTGAGGCAATCAAAGAACTAATGCCACCTGCTTCTGTGTGTGCTTATGAGGCTAATCCTCCAACTGTGATAATGGAACCCCTTGCAGCCCTAAATTATGTACGTTCCTTGTGCCCCCAGGGTACTTTCCCGTGTATCAAAAGTAATTTCACACCTATGCCTCAGTCTGCACCACCTCTTGTTTGTGCCACAGCGACAAATCATGGTAGACAACCATTGCAGTGATCACCAAATACCAGTGTACAGAGTCAGTATGATCCTCGTAGTATTCATAGTACATTCAGTAACCATAGTCAGCAGACTTGTTACGACTGTGGCTTCCATGACCATATTGCAGTTAATTGTCCTGATAGTCATCCTAAGAGGCCTTGTACTGATGATGAGTACCAGTCTGATCTGCCGTACTGTACTTATCATAGAATTCATGGACATGACACATCCAAGTGCAATGCTCTCTACAACCTTCAGTGCTCTAGATCTTTCCATGGCTGTTCCAACTGCAGAACCAGGAGAAGAAACAGAGGTCCTGATTCTCAGACTAACCAGAGCCAGGCTCATTCTTCCAGTTCAGGGGAATTCAAGCGCCCCTGTCAAACCGCTCCGTGGTGACAGGTGGTAATGCATACACCATCCCCGTTCACAATTCCTTTGATGCCTTAAGCAGTCTCAAGAATGACAATCTCGTTGATGATGTTGCTTCACACGTCTCTGAAAAAGATGATTTTGGGGATGAAGTGGAACAAACCTTCTCTGATGACAACCTTCCTTTTTGTTTGCAAATAACTTCCAATGCAACGATAGGTCCCATAGTATAAGCATCTGTTCATAATGCTCCCATTCATGTGTTCATGGACTCTGGTGCACAAGTCAGTATTATCAGGTCTAGTTTGTTTAAGGATAAGCAGTTACGACATGTCCTTCTCGTAGAACCGACTCATGTGTCCTCCGTTAGTGGAGTAGCTGGTTCTCACCTGCGTGTCCGAGGTCGGACTTCCTTCACCTTTTCTATCCAAGGTAGAGACTTTACTGCTTCCTTCCTTGTTGTCAACCAGATTACTTTCCCTGGTGAACTTCTACTGGGATTTGCTTCCATGAGAGACTTACACATTGTGCTCGACCCTTACAGATGGCATGCCCAAATTGATAACTTGATTGTACCATTTTGGGGTTACCAGCTTGGATCCGAGATCTGCCATACTACTGCAGAGTATGACTTTCGGATTAAATCCTTACAAGCCAGTGCATTTTCCAGTAGCATACCCAAGCGGTCAGGCACTGGTGATCGTGTCACTCCTGTCTGTGTTCCACCTACAACTTCAGGCATGCAAGATAGTGCCCAGTTGCCTCAAGTGTCTGAAGAACCTCTGACTACCTTGAGTGCTGAGCCTATCCCTGCAATGTCTGCTAGTTCAGGTAGTAGTTTCTCCACAGGGGATGCCTTGTTGGAAAAAGATTACTTGAAACTAGTAATGCCATCTCTTGTTGATGTCACAGGCTGTCTGCAGAAAGACATATCTGTCATGGCTAGTGCCCTCACTAGAGTGTCTGTTCCTAGTGTTCCAGATGGTGATAATGTCCTAGTTGACAGTGATTCCTGCAAAGTAAAGGGTTTATTTGTTGAGCCATCCTTACATGTTGTAAGAGATAGTAAGATCCATTTCTTCCTTGCAAACACTTCTGGTCACAGTGTTTGTCTCAGAGCAACCACCAATCTTGTTGACTTTGTTCACTATCCTTACCCAGTTCAGGTAGAGGATGAGTTGTCACCTGACCAGTGGGTCAGTGTTATTTCCACCAGAGAGACCTCATCCACTTAACTGGATCAATCCATTCCACCAGTAGAGGAGAAAGACTTAGCTCCCACTGACTTCCCAGATGAGGTCAAGCGTTTGTTGATGATGTTGAACAAACGTCGTAAAGCCATTGCCCTACCAGGTGAGCAGATGGGTATAACGAACTTATTGTCCCATCGTATCCCACTTGAACCTGGTACCAGACCTATCTATATACCTGTGTACAGAATGCCTCATTCACAAATTGCTGTCGCAGAAGAGTTGATAAATTACTGGGAGCGCTTGAGGTTCCTGAACCTGTATTCCCTGGAACGCAGGCGGGAGAGATACACAATTATATACACCTGGAAAATCCTAGAGGGACTAGTACCGAACTTGCACACGAAAATCACTCACTACAAAAGCAAAAGACTTGGCAGACGATGCAACATCCCCCCAATGAAAAGCAGGGGTGTCACTAGCACGTTAAGAGACCATACAATAAGTGTCAGGGGCCCAAGACTGTTCAACTGCCTCCCAGCATACATAAGGGGGATTACCAATGGACCCCTGGCAGTCTTCAAGCTGGCACTGGACAAGCACCTAAAGTCGGTTTCTGACCAGCCGGGCTGTGGCTCGTACATTGGTTTGCGTGCAGCCAGCAGTAACAGCCTGGTTGATCAGGGTCTGATCCACCAGGAGGCCTGGTCACAGACCGGGCCACAGGGGCGTTGACCCCCAGAACTCTCTCCAGGTAAACTCCAGATGCTTGTTGCATCTGGAATGCATCTTGGAATGCGCCCTTGATTCTGGTACCTAAGAAGGATGGTACTTAGCGCCCAGTGATTGACTTTAGGAAGTTAAATGAGAAAACTATTCCAGATCGCTTCCCACTTCTTGTAGTTGGTGATCTTTTGCGTAACATCGGAGATAACAAAGTCTTTTCGACCCTGGAATTGTTACAAGGTTTTTGGCAAATCCCTCTTTACAAGGACAGCCAAGAGCTAACCGCATTTTCCACTCCTACAGGTCATTATCACTTCCTCTGTATGGCCTTCAGGTTACGATCTTCACCTATCACATTCTTGAGGCTCATGACTAATATCTTTAGAGGCCTCATAGGTAATGCACTTATGGTGTACTTAGATGATGTAATTGTCATGTCTGAAGATGTGGATATGCACTTGAAAAGACTTAGTGTAGTACTTAGTAAGCTTGAAGAAGCCAATTTCAAGATCAAACTGTCTAAATGTTAATTTTTCAGATCAGAAATCAAGTTTCTTGGTCGTGTAATCACTCCTAGAGGGGTTACGACTGACCAAAGTAGAGTAACTGCTGTATTAAATTTTCCATCTCCCAAAACTGCTGATGCTGTAAGATCCTTTGTGAGCTTAGCAGGTTTTTATAGATCTTTCATTGCCAATTTTTCTTCCATAGCAGCTCCTCTAACTGAGTTGCTTAACCCTTTCAGGGTCCAAGGCCAAAAACTGAAGGGGTGCCCCAGTGTCAAAGAAATTTTGAAAAAAATACAATTATTCTTACAGAATTAGAGTATATTTTTGTGAAGGTAATAAAACAAAAAAAATTTCTGATCAGTACTTACCGAGATACAGAGGCGAGAAGTTGACCCAAAATGACCGGGTGGCGGCAATATCGGCGATTTCCACAAACACGCATTTCTTTAATTTACATTTTTTATACTTTTTTCTTTTCTTTTCTAATTTTTTCTTTTCCTAGTAACATTTGTGGCCTATGAGACCAATACTGTATATAATGTATATATATATACACTCACTGTATTGAACATGGTGATGATGTCAAAAGTGCAGCAATCTCTGTTCAGTTTCAAGCAATTTGTAAGAAAGAAGCCCATGACTCTTGGCTTCAAAACTTGCCTTTTAACTGGCTGCCAAGATGCCGAAAAATGCTAAAAAATAAAGGTCCTGAAGATAATGACGTACAAACTATGCTATTTGCTCTTAAGTGTCTGCACACTGTAGTCAAAGCATAATAGTTTTACCATCTTATGAGCAAGAGATTGTAATAACTCACTACAATGGATACATTACAAATCTTTTCATGGAACATTGCTTCCATCAGGAAGCGGTTGCCTGACTTACATCATATTAGTGCAACCAAGAATATTGATGTCATCTGTTTGCAGGAATGTAGATTGAAAGATGGAGCACCTCCACCAAACTTGCCTGGATATGCAGCTTATAACCTAAGGTCAACCAACTGTTGTGTGATGTATATCAGAAAGAACTTGCCACATTCACTCCTTTCCTTGCAGAGTCGAGTTAACATGCAGTATCATGGTGTCAAAGTATATGCAGGCGATTTTTCTGTAAGCATTTTTAATCTCTATGCCCCAGCGAACCAGCTTCGACCTGATGCTTTACCAGATCGCATCAATAGTGAACCTACCCTCATTCTTGGAGATTTTAATGCCAGACATAAGAATATTGGTGGGTCTATAACAAACACCAATGGAACTAAACTAGTGAAATTGCTAAATGAGCATGATAATGTTCGAATTGTGAGCACTACTGAGCCTACTCACATATATGGTGGCATACTAGATCTGTGCCTTGGATTTAATACATCATATACGATGCATGACTGTCATAGTTGATGATCTTCTATCTGATCACTTCCCAAGACTAACAACTGTCAATCTTGATCACATCTCCAGCAATCAAGGAGCTAAATACGGAAGGAGGAAACTTATTCTCAAACCAGAACACAGAGACAACTTTATTAACCACTTTGATCAATGGTATAAGAATTACGAGCCCATTGGCACACAAAAATTTAATGATGATTTAGTTACCACTATTGAGAGTATTCTCACAGATCAAGTGGGCAAGAATAGGAAACAAAGACCCTCCACTATAAATAACAATAAAAACCAATGTAAATACTATAATGATCCACAGCTATGCAATCTAACACATGCAGCTAGGAGGATTGGTAAAGCATACCGTGAATGTAGAACCCCAGACCTGCTCAGAACCTTCCAAGCTGCACTAACGAATGCAAGGAATAGAAAGCAAGAACTTAGGCAACAGGAATGGGAACAGTTTGTTAGTGGATTAAATAGGTCCACCCCTTTAAGTTTGGCTTGGAAAGGTATAAATAAAATAACCAGGAAAAAGACTGGCAATGTTGTTCATCCCTTTCCTCTTGAAAAAGCAAATGACCTCATAAATGACTGGTCCAAAACATCCAGGCATGAAAACCTTCCATCTCATATTAGAAAAAATTTAGAGAGTACTTCTGAAGAAATGTTAAAACTGATTAATTTTATGAGCCAAAATATTGATGAGAGTGATTACCTCTTTACCTAGTATGAATTAGATAATGAATTAACTAAAGGGTGATCAACTGCTCCTGGAGAGGATGGTATAACCTATGATATTCTCAGAACTCTAAGGCACGTGCCTGATAACCCTTTGTTGGCACTGTATAATCTCAGTTACACTGAGGGTGTTCTTCCTACTTCCTGGACCAATAGTCTCATTGTGCCTATCCCTAAGCCCCAACAGCCTGATACATTTAGGCCGATCTCCTTAACTAGTTGTCTTTGTAAAACTTTGAAAGAATGATACTTAACAGACTGTACTACAGAATCAGACACCAACTTTTCCCCTACCTCTATGGGTTCATGAAAGGTAAAAGTGTGCAGAACTGTATTTCCACCTTTCTCACTGCACACACCTCTACTAGTTTTACCACTTTTCTTGATCTAAAATCTGCATTTGATATTGCGAACAGAACCGTTATACTACATGAACTAGCCAAAATGAATATTGGTGGTAGCTTACTCTGCTGGATAATAGGATACCTGTCAAATAGAGTATCCTCTGTCCTTTACCAAGGCTTCAGAAGTGAGTCTAAAGAAATGTCTTTAGGTACACCGCAGGGAGGAGTTCTTAGTCCCATGCTATTTAATATTCTGATTAATGCTCTCCTAAATGCTCTACCTGCCTCACCTAAACATATAGCTATAAGCTATGCTGATGATATCATGATCCATACAACAGGGCATAAGAAGATGAGTACCATTCTTAATGAAGTTCAAGCAATTTGTAATCGACTAGGCCTCATAATATCTTCCTCTAAAACAAAGATATTAACAAGCAAACGACATCCCCCACCCATCTATTTGCAGGGTGAAATCATTAGCTACGTTAAAACTTACAGATATCTTGGTGTGAGAATCGTAAGAATGATGTACATAGCCTATGTTAGGTCCTTAATTGATTATGCTGCTCCCATGTTGATATTAGCTAGAGAAAGTTCTCTCCGACCCTTGCAGTTAATGCAAAATGAAGCTCTCAGGATTATTCTTGGCTGTCCCAGATCTACAAAAGTTCTTAACATGAGGAAGGAGCTTGGTATTTCTAGTATCAGTGATAGGATTGTTGAGATTAACACTGTACTCGGTATTAGAATGTTGAGAAATGAACCAGACACTGTCACAATGAATCTTACCAAGTGTCTAGAGGTAAATACACACAGATCTAAATGGATTGTGAAAACGTGCAATTTAACCCTTTCAGGGTCCGTCCCGTAGATCTACGGCTTTACGTTCAGGGTCCAAACCGTAGATCTACGCTGAGCTCAGCTCACTCTGATAAACTGTGAGTGGTACATTTGGGCCTAGATATGAGAGAATACATCTATGTGGTATGTGTGCACCACATAAAACAGATCCTGCAGCACACTGTGTATAATGAGAGAAAAAAAACTGAAATCATGATTTTTCGATTAAAACAGCGACTTTGCAGTGTTTTTTCGTATGTTTTTTATAGTTGTATTTGCGATTTCTTGGTCTCATTTGATAGAATGGAAGACATATTACAGAAATAGAGATGATTTTGATTGGTTTTAGCACTGGAAATGGCTTGAAACTGAGCTCAAAGTAGCGGAAATGTTAAATTTTTGCCGATATTCAAGAGTAAACAAACGACCTCACACGTCTAATACACACCAGCTGGTGGGTCTAATATACATTCACAAATATGGTGATGATATTTATACAATTATTACAGTATTGCATAACAGTAAATCTTCTATTTTTTGGTGTGAATAAAAATTCATTATGTGAATAAAAAATCAAAATGGAATTTATTTGTAAAGCCTCAAAACATAACTAATGAACAGAGGAAATGTTAGTTTAGTGCCAGGAATACCTACATTGTTTATTCTGGACCCTATTTTGAAATTGGAATATTTTGAACTTTGTGTAAATTGGCCAAATTAACAATTTCCGATCACTTTATTTTGTAGTTGAAACAGTTGACTTGGCGATTTCTTGCTGTGAAGGCTTACTCAGCCCTGTAACAACTTCAGACAGTATTACCAAGGCTGGCTCCTCCTCAGGAAAATTAATGAATAGAAAAAGAAATAATAATTCACAAAGATAAACACTTTATTATTTATTAAATAAAATAAAACAATAAAACATGAAATATATCCTATTTGAAAGAAAAATGAAAAATGAAATGAATAAAATAACATTTGAACTCAACGCTAATATATATAACTTGGGTGTCTGGTGTTGGTGACACTGCGTGTTGTTGAAATCGTAGCCGTTGCTGATGATGGGGGGGGGGGGGGGGTCGCAGGTGTTGGTGACCACCACTGGCTAGTTCTTCACAGAGTATAGCCGTGAGTATTATATCCCGGTGACAGGAAAGCAGGTTCTTTACCGCTGCAATGATGAGGGGTTACGTCCTGCAATTTCATACAGGTGCACAGGTAATTAAATCCAAAATGGGGAAGTCTCAGGACGTTAGTCCATCTCCACCAGTTCTTCTCGTTGATTGGCAGGTGACCCTCTCTGTCATCCAAGCTGAAAAGATAGACAGGTTACCCACTGCTTAAATAATCACTCTCCATGATAAGTACAATACCTAAAAGATGTGGTGATTATTACAACAGTCAACTTAGAGCAAGACTGAAAGGACTAAGTTTATTATTGGTCAAAAGTGAAGCTTTCAACCAATAAATCCACTAGAATACACGGCAGGCATGTACTTACAGTAGTGCTGGGAGCTGTGAGTCTAGTGATTTACTGTTTGACCAGAGCCCCACACGTCACCTTTCGGGGAGGGGGGGGAGGGGGGAAGGGATAGCGGGAGCTAGACTGACCCTACCTTAACAAGCAGCCGGCAGTCAAACTATCACTTTAGGGGTGGGGGAGAAAAGGCGGGAATAGCGGGAGCTGACTTACCCTACCTTAACAAGTAGCCGGCAATGGGGAGGGGGAAAAAAGGCGGGAATATTGACTTACTTACCCTACCTTAACAAGTAGCCGGCAATGAAACTATTGTTACTATATACTCCCTCGCTACTCCTATCTATTGAACTTTTCCCTCGCACTCCCCCATACCAAGACTTATAGTCAAGGAGTATAAGAAGAATAGGCGAGGAAAAAGTTCTAACATGTGGAAGTCGCGTAAGGCAACAAATCTTCTACTGACTGTCACGACTTAACCAGTCAGAGAAATAATTGGATGAACCATTGATATACACAATATGGAACTTAAAAGCCTGGAGTGCCAATGTCCACCTCAAGAGGCGACTGTTGGTTCCCTTAAAAGTTTCTAGGTATATCAAAGGTTTGTGGTCCGTTTCTAAAATGAATTCTTTTCCCAGCAAATAAAATTTAAGTTTGGAGATACCCCACACAAGGGCCAAACATTCCTTTTCTATGGTGGAGTATCTCGTTTCTGCGGGAAGGAGTTTCCGGCTTAGGAAGCATACAGGGAAGGGAGTACCATCATGGTATTGTAGTAACACCGCACCTAAGCCAGTATTGGAGGCATCAGTTCTTAAACAAAATGTTTTATTAATATCTGGAATCTTAAGTATAGGGTCTTTCGAAAAGATACTTTTAATCTCATTAAACTTTTCCCGAGCTACGTCGGAAAGTTCAAGAGGTTCCTTCACAGACTTTTTAAGGAAGTCGGATAAGATGCCTGTAAGATCAGTAAGGTTCGGGATAAACCGTGCATAAAAATTTACAGAACCAAGAAAGCTACGCATGAGCTTCTTGGTTTTGGGGAATTTAAATTCTAATAAAGCTTTGATCTTACTGGGGAGAGGCTGCAGAGAGTTATTAGAAAGTATCAGTCCAAGATATCTAATCTTGTTATACCCAAGGAAGCATTTCTTCGGCTTGGCAGTGAGGCCATGTGAGCGTAACCTACGCAAAACTGATGTTAATGTTTGGATATGTTCGCCCCACGTGGATGTCATTACGTAAATGTTATCAAAATAAACTGAAACATTTGGCATATTACCCAAGACCTTTCTCATCAGTCTCACGTAGGTAGCACAGGCAGTTACCAAACCGAAGGGCATAGTTCTATATTGCATCAGTCCTTGGTGTGTAGGAAAAGCGGTGTACTGCTTAGAAGAAGGATCTAACATTACTTGATGATATGCCTGCGCAATATCAATCTCTGAAAAGAAGGAAGCGTCATAAAATTTGTGTAGATCGCTATCTATTAAGGGCATAGGCTCAGCATCCCACCGAGTTATAGCATTAAGGCCTCTGAAGTCAATAGCAAGTCTATATGAATTATCCTCCTTCTTAACCATGACTACTGGTGAACAATATGAAGATACTGAAGGTTCAATGATCTTTAGTTTTAATAATTTGTCTACCTCTCGGTCAAATGCATCCCTAAGGTGAACTGGAACTGGGTATAATTTTCGTTTGATAGGATTGTCCGTCACTAAGTCAATCTTATGGACTACCGTGGAGGTAACACCTGGAATATCAGTAAAGACGTCTGAAAAGTTACTCACACATTGAAGTAGTTCATGTCTCTTATGGTCATCCAAAGATTCATTAATATTAATGTTGGTTGCGTCCGAGTGGTCAAGAGTCACCAAGTCATGTAGTTCTTCATCATAGTCTAAGTTAGAGGTGTCAATTACGCACACCTTACATTCTTCAGTTGTCTTATCAAGTTCGTGTGGAAAAACTAAGTCAAAGTTATTAAGGCAGTTAACCGAATTTCTTCGGTAATATTTCTTAAGGATGTTGATATGATAAAGCTTAGGTTTCCCCTTGACTTCTATGAGGTAGTCAACTTTCCCACAAATTTTTAATACTTTATATGGACCTTTCCATGCTACTAATAATTTATTTGACTTGATAGGCAAAAGTACAAGAACTTCATCCCCTACTTTAAAACTTCTCCTCTGACTTTTGGAATCAAAATAGGTTTTGTACTGGTCCATTGACAAGCTTAAGTTTTTCGAAACTATGTCAGAGGTCTCCTCAAGTTTGGATCTAAGGTCAAGGAGAAACTGGTAAGAAGACTGAACCTCAGCATTTACCTCCTCATTAGTCCATAAGTCATGAAGGATGGACAATGGACCTCTGGCCTGTCTACCATAGAGAAGTTCAAAAGGTGAAAACCCCAAAGAGTCACTGGGAACTTCCCTCATGGCAAACAAAGCACAGGGTAGGTAACGATGCCACTCCTTAGGTTTAAGGGAGCAAAGTTTCCTTAAAATGGACTTGAGAATCGAATGCTGGCGCTCAATCCTCCCATTACAGCTGGGATGATAGGGTGTGGTGAAGAGAGGCTTCACTCCCAGAAGTTGGTATAGATGTTGCATTAAGTCAGATGTGAATTGTGTCCCACGGTCAGACAAAATTTCTCTAGGGATGCCCACTCTGGAGAAGATGGACAAAAGGGCTTCAGCCACCTCTGTAGTAGTTATGGTCTTTAAGGGAACGGCTTCAGGGAAACTCGAAGCATAATCAACTAATGTTAATATATATCTATGTCCCCCAGATGAAAGTGGAGATAAAGGACCAACGATGTCAATAGCTACTCTTTCAAACGGTACCGTAAAGATAGGCATTTTGACCATAGGTACTCGCCTGGTACCTCGGGAGGATGACAGTTGGCAAACTTTACACGATCTACAATAGGTAGTGACATCTGAGGACATTTTTGGCCAAAAATAGGTTTCCCTAATTTTATTTAAGGTTTTACGATGCGAGAAATGTCCGGCCACTGGCAGGTCATGAGCCATTTTAAGAACAGTCTCTCTGCATTGACTTGGAACAACTAAGATGGAATAGTCTATCTCATCTGAATTTAATTTGAATACTGACTTGTACAAGATACCTTTTATATATTCAAATTTATATGAAAAGTTTTTCCTTTGGATAACTTGATTTTGTTTAGCGGCATTATGGCAATTCTGAAGAGAAGGGCAATTACGTTGTAAATTGACAAAGGAGTCCTTCGATATATCTAAAGGCTTAAAGTCAGGGAAAATCAAAGGATGGACAGTAGGAGAAGCCTGGGCTTTGGTCTGAGCCCTAGTCAAGACATTTATGGTATCGGAGGTGATATCTTCACTTTCATCTAACAAGTGAACCGGTGATCCTACTACCTCGCTTTCGAGAGTAGCATCACTGGTTTTTAATCCCACATGAATCTCACGAGACATTGTCTCATCTGAACTTTCGAGGGGCTTCTCTGACTCTACAGGAAGAGGATCTGAAACACTTATGTCCATCTTTGGTGATGAAAGGTCAACCTCAGAAGGAAGAATGGCACCTTTTACATTACCTATTAGTACGGAGCAAGAAGTGATGGGAGCTAGTACGGCTTCAGACCAACCTGTGAACCATTTAGACCTAATGTAACAACGGATGGTAGGAAAAGTGTCTGTACGGCCCAAGTAGTCTGAAAGTATAGCAGAGGAATGAGTTTCTTTAAGATTAGGGAACAGCTTATCAGAAATGACTATACATGTGCATCCAGTGTCTCGTAAAATGGTAGATACATTAAGTCCATTAACTGTTCCTGAACAGAAGGGTGCTTGGTCATTACAGTCTTTAAAACATCTTCCAACTTTTTGGACCTTCTTAGAAGGACAATCTGGACGTTTATGTCCCTTAACACCACACAAATGACAAACAGGAATAAAAGAAGTCATTTTACTTTCCACTAGAGGCTTTGATTTCTTAAGGTCTGATGAACCCTTGCCCTTAGGGTTCGATCCCTTTAGGTCTTTATAGGAATTGTGAGCCTCAGCATACAGGTCAGCAGCCTCAGCAACTTCCTCAGCTTTAATCAGGTTACGTTCTCTAATGAATGTTCGTATCTGGTGGGGAAGAGCTGTCAGGAACTGGTCAGCAACCATGAAGTCTCTAAGAGATTCATAACTGTGATCAATTCCTGAACTCTCTATCCAAAAGTCGAACAAACGAAAGAGTGTTACCTGTAACTGCTGAAAGTTCTGGCCAGGCTGTAAGGTGGCATACCTGAAATCTTTCCTGTAAGAATTAGTGGTTTTTTGATATGCTTTAAGGATTGCCTTCTTCAGTAGGTTATAATTACATATGATATCCTGCGACAAAGTTGCATAGATATTCAAAGCTGTACCAGAAAATAACATTCCTAACCTGGTAGCCCAGGTGTCAGCAGGCCATTCACAGAGGGTAGCGGTATTTTCAAACCTGATAATGTATGAAGTTATGTCTTCCCCCTCTGTGAAGGGAGGTAAATTAGGTGTTGGAATATGTGCACTAGCTGCACGTTGTTCCATTACTCCTTCCTCTAATTGCTGTTGTGAGAAAGTTAACTTTTTATTCTCTAATTCAAGGCGAGATTTTTCGAGCTCGCGATCCTTTTCCCTCTCCCTTAACTCATATTCTCTGTCCTTTGCTCTTTCCTCAAGTTCCCTTAATTTAACATGTTCCTCACGTATCTTAGCTTGTTCCTCACGTTCCCTAGCTCTTTCCTCACGATCAAGTCCATCACGCTCTTTTTGGTCTTCTCGCTCTCTTTCTAACTGTCTTTCTCGGATTTCTCTCTCAATTCTCTCTTTCTCCTTTTTCTCTTCTCTTTCGATTCTCTCTCTCCTTTTCTCTTCTCTTTCGATTCTCTCTCTCTCCTTTTCTCTTCTCTTTCTCTTTCTAGCTGTCTTTCTTCTCTCTCAATTCTCTCTCTTTCAAGTCTTTCCTGGATCTTAGCACTAATGAAAGATTCTAAATTTTTCCCTGTTATTCCTAACTTACTTCCAGCATTCATCCAAAACTGGTATTCCTCCATACTTGCAAGAATAACTTAAACTATCAGGGGAAATGAAACGGGTATTAAAGAAAACGGAGGGTTCAATTCCTGCTCCGCTCAAACTGTAAATAAACCAGAGGGCTCGATCCCTGCTTCAATTAAACAATATGTATTAATGAAAACGAAGGGTTCTATGCCGGCTCCGAGCAAACAGTAAGTAGAATGGGGTCACTTGACCATCCAATCTTCTCACCAACAAATCAAGAGTGTCCTATGACAGTTCCCTTGATATAATAAAGAGCTCAATGAAACAAATTGTCACTGGAAAATCTCGGGTCCCTAGAGTCTAATCCTCCAAAGTGTTTCAAGCTCACAAAAGGTGGCAGAATTAACTATTATATCCTGCCTGACTTGACTTACAATAAATTGAGACTATAACAATCACCAAATCTTTTAAATACCTGTACTGTAGTCCTACCATAGAGAATGATTACTCATGGCTGGTGGTAACCGTCAGTGGTATGCGGCGTTGAAGTTCCAATGGTAGATTCGAGATGGAGTTGAATCTTGATTCAGTAGAGTTGATCCTGGCAAGGTCGCCACTTGTGAAGCCTTACTCAGCCCTGTAACAACTTCAGACAGTATTACCAAGGCTTGCTCCTCCTCAGGAAAATTAATGAATAGAAAAAGAAATAATAATTCACCAAGATAAACACTTTATTATTTATTAAATATAAACATAAAACAATAAAACATGACAGGTATATCCTATTTAAAAGAAAAATGAAAAATGAAATGAATAAAATAACATTTGAACTCAACGCTAATATATATATTGGGGTGTCTGGTGTTGGTGACACTGTGTTGTTGAAATAGTAGCCGTTGCTGATGATGGGGGGGGGGAGTCGCAGGTGTTGGTGACCACCACCGGCTAGTTCTTCACAGAGTATCGCCGTGAGTATTCTATCCCGATGACAGGAAAGCAGGTTCTTTACCGCTGCAATGATGTGGGGTTACGTCCTGCAATTTCATACAGGTGCACAGGTAATTAAATCAAAATGGGAAGTCTCAGGACGTTAGTCCAACTCGTTGATTGACAGGTGACCCTCTCTGTCATCCAAGCTGAAAAGATAGACAGGTTACCCACTGCTTAAATAATCACTCTCCATGATAAGTACAATACCTAAAAGACGTGGTGATTATTACAACAGTCAACCTAGAGCAAGACTGAAAGGACTAAGTTTATTATTGGTCAAAAGTGAAGCTTTCAACCAATAAATCCACTAGAATACAAGGCAGGCATGTACTTACAGTAGTGTTGGGAGCTGTGAGTCGAGTGATTTACTGTTTGACCAGAGCCCCACACATCACCTTTCGGGGGGGGGGGGAAAGGGAGGGGAAGGGATAGTGGGAGCTAGACTGACCCTACCTTAACAAGCAGCCGGCAATCAAACTATAACTTTAGGGGTGGGGGAGAAAAGGCGGGAGGGGAGCTTAGCGGGAGCTTGACTTACCCTACCTTAACAAGTAGCCAGCAATGAAACTATCATTTTCGGGGAGGGGGAAAAAAAGGCGGGAATAGCGAGAGCTTGACTTACCCTACCTTAACAAGTAGCCGGCAATGAAACTATTGTTACTATATACTCCCTCTCTACTCCTATCTATTGAACTTTTCCCTCACAGCAGGTGTTGTTACCTGGTATTTCATTATGAGTTGTCTGACAACAGACAAACAAAATTCACCATACGGTGGTCTGTTGCCAGTCTTCATTTGGTACATATTATATGCATTGAGCATTGAAATGTCCATGAGATGGAAGAAAAGTTTCATGTACCACTTGTAACTCTTACGAACACAATCAACAAAGCCAATCTGCATGTCACATTTGTCAACCAAGCGCATGTTTTGTGTATAATCAATCACTGTCACTGGTTTTCGAATACGTTCATTAGTCATTCTATCAACTTTGCCACTGTCTTGCATTTCGTTACGGTGAATGGTTGTCAACAATGTGACATCTCGTTTGTCATGCCACCGTAATGCCATGATGTCATTGGCAGTAAACACCTGCACCTCTTCACCATGAGTGCCTGCGTTGAACCTGGGCATATGTTTACAATTAGAACGCACTGTGCCACACACATCTGTCATGTTCACTCACAAGAAATCACTGAGTAAAGGGCTTGTGTACCAGTTATCAGTATATAATGTATGCCCCTTACCAAGATAAGGTGCCATCATGCTTCTCACTACGTCACCTGAGATACCCAATAACATCCTGGTATCTTTCAATGTTTTACTTCCCGTGTATACAACAATATCCAATACCAGGCCACTGTCAGTCACAGAGTACAAACAGTTTTATACCAAAGCATTTCCTCTTGCTCGGTATATACTGTTTGAACGACAGCCTACCTCTGAATAAAATCAAAGACTCATCAAGTACAAGATTCTTGAATGGATAAAAGTACATGTTGAACTTTTGTTTCAGATACATAAAAACATTTCTAATCTTGTATAACCTGTCACTTTTGTCAGGCCTGGTTTTGTCAGAGAAGTGCAACATACGTAACAGTAAGATAAACCTGTTCACTGGGATGATTTCACTGAAGGCCGGGGTAGAAATTAGCGGATCTGTGGACCAGTATGATTTTATATTATGCTTATAGACATGAGGCATAAGCATTATTATTGCAAAAAGCAAATACATTTCTGCAACAGTTGTCTCTTTCCACCGGTGTAGTCTTGACTGTGGTGATATGATCGTATTTGCCATGGTGTACTCAAAATACTTGTTACTTTCCCTGACAATAGTTTCCATCAATGGCTGGTCAAAGAATAGTTTATAGAATTCCAGTTCATTTGCAGCATTTCCAAGGGGACAAGTAGGTAGAATTCCACTTTGAGAGTCATCAAAGTGGTGGGGCTTGGGAACAAAATTGGGATTTTGCTGCCAATCACAGATATGGTTTGCTGGTGGGTACTGGACATCATAAGCTGGTTGTGCTGTTAGTTGTGGTTGTGGTGGGGTGGTGGCTGACACTCCGCTTTGTCCTTGAACTGAGGAGTCAGCAGCGTGGGTCCCAGCCTGGGCTGGTGAGTCATGCATGGCCGTGGCACTACCATCACCACTACCACCACCTACTGATGCCTGTGGTCTATCCATGCCAAGTGTAGCCACATCATCCTCACTTTCACTGTCTATTCCTGGTGTAGGGCCACGGGATGTACTCCGGGATGTACTCCGTCCCCTGGGCACTGCATAGGGAACACTACCCGAGCTCATGCGGCGGCGTATATACCGACGCTTCACTGGTGAATATGTTTCCTCACTATCACTACTCGAATGATCGTCAAGAGCAATAAAATCACAATCTACGTCACTATCATCATCATTACTGAAGTCAGAGGCCTGGCCATGCGAATGAGGCACAACTGAGTGTGACTTGAGGTGTGCTCACACCAGAGGTAGAAGGTTGAGTACCGTCAGGGTTTTCTGCACTATTATCGATTTCCTGGTCATTCCTTTCGGTCACTAACTGATCAAAGAAATAGAATTCATCTTCATTTCCACTTCCATCAGAGTCAGAACTATCAGATAGGAAGAGGAGAGTCCCAATTTTCCTTGGAGTGAGAGCTGCCTTGCAACGAGGCATGGTGAACAAAGGTTACTGAACTGGCGTTCCCACAGTGCTATGCAGGTGCCTAGAATTTTTGTTTACGGCACACACACACCACGCAGACCTGTTCTCTCACATAAATTTGATGCCGATAAAATTTTGCCATAGATCTATGGTTTGGACCCTGAACGTAAAGCCGTATATCTACGGCACGGACCCTGAATGGGTTAGGAAAAATGCTAATTACAGAGGGGGCCACTAGAACACCTAGCATGGCTAGGCATTTCGGGCAAACTTAGATTAATTCTTAACCCTAAAATTATTACAAATTATGGAGTAAGTTGACTAAATACTAAGTGACTAAATACTAGTTTGTGAGTTTAGCAATGTGAATGCTTTTGTTTTGGCACAATACATAGTTTCTATATTCGAGTATCGCAGGCATACTTATGACTAGTTAGGATTCGTTATTTTAAGATTAAGATTTGTATTTCTGTGTTTGTAGTCAAATGGGTGAGCGAGTGTAGGTGTGAGCCACCAGGTGGTTTTCATGTAGTTAGTTGATGGGGTGTATCAGGGAAATAAGGTGTTTTCTAACGGTAGTTTTGAAGGTGATGAATGTGTCTGCAGTTCTAGAGTTTTCAGGTAGGGTGTTCCAGATTTTAGAGCCTTTGACATACATTGAATTTTTGTAAAGGTTTAGTTGGACACAGGGAATGTCACAGAGATGTTTGTGTCTAGTGTTGTGCCTGTGGGTCCAGTCACAAATCTCAAGAAAGCATTTTAGGTCAAGGTTAATATTGGAATTTAAGGTCCTGTAGATGTAGATTGCACAGTAGTAAGTGTGGATGTTCTGAACAGGGAGTAAGTTTAGATCTGTGAAGAGTGGGGGAGTGTGTTGCCAGGGATGGGATTTAGTGATTACTCTTACTGCGGCTTTTTTTTGGTTATTATTGGCTTTAGGTGTGTTGCTGCAGTTAAACCCCAAGCACAGATAGCATAGGTGAGGTATGGATATATAATTGAATGGTATAGTGTGAGAAGGGCAGTTTGCGGCACATAGTATCGTATCTTGGAGAAGATCTCAACCATTTTGGATACTTATTTTTGCTATGTGTTGGATATGGGTGCTGAA
This sequence comes from Cherax quadricarinatus, assembly GCF_038502225.1. Classification (NCBI taxonomy): domain Eukaryota; kingdom Metazoa; phylum Arthropoda; class Malacostraca; order Decapoda; family Parastacidae; genus Cherax; species Cherax quadricarinatus. The sequence continues at coordinate 40,940 of NW_027195898.1, read as the reverse complement.
ATTCAGGTTGTTGTCGAGGTATAGGCCTAGGAATTTGCCCTCATTATGTCTGGCAATTAGAGTGTTGTCGATCTTAATGTTAAGTTGCGCAACACCTGCTCTGCTACCAAACATAATATAGTAGGTTTTGTCAGTGTTAAGTGTAAGTTTATTGGCTGTCATCCAAGTCGATATTTTGAGCAGCTCCTCGTTAACAATGGTGTTGAGGGTGGCAAGATATGGGTGGGAGATGACATAAGTCGTGTCGTCAGCAAAGATATGTTTATGGAAGATCATTGATGTAAATGAGGAAGAGCAGGGGTCCAAGGACACTTCCCTGCGGAACTCCAGTATCAAGTGGCCATATTGGTGATGCTGTGTCTTTAATGGTGACATACTGATACCTATTAGAAAAGTAGGATTTGAAATATGCAAGCGCATGGCCTCTTATACCATAGTGGTCAAGTTTGTGGAGTAGGATGCCGTGGTCTACTGTGTCAAAAGCTTTTCTTAGGTCAATAAAAATTCCTAGCAGATATTCCTTATTTTCCAATGCTGTGTAAAGCAGATCTAGCATTTTTATAATTGCATCATTAGTGCTTTTATTTTTCCTGAATCCAAATTGGCAGGGGTTGAGTATGTTTTGTGACGTTATAAATGAGTATAGTCTCCTGTGCACGAGTTTCTCGAAGATTTTGGATAGCATTGGTAAGTATGATATTGGCCTATAGTTGTTTACGTCTGTAGGGTCACCACCTTTATGTATTGGTGTAACCCTTGCTGTCTTGAGTAGTGTCGGGAAAGTGCTTGTTTCTAGTGACTTGTTAAAAAGTAATGTAATAGCATGCGAAAGGACATGGGCCGCTCGCTTGTACAATAATGGTGGGACGCGAGACAGATTCCCCGAGTTATTTTTAAGTGACTTTATGATCACGGTGACTTCCGAGGGCTCAGTTGGTACAAGATAGAAGGAATTTGGGAAATTCCCATCTAGGTAGTCCCCGGCACGGGCATTGGTACGTGGAATTTTACTGGCGAGATTAGATCCTATGTTTGATATACACTATGTACAGCAATAGGTATTAGTGCACTCCACGGTAAGCAAGGCAGAATAGAAGCCACTAGAGAGCAGACTGTGCTTCAACCAGCTCTAGAATGGGAATGACAAGGGCAGACAGGAGAGTGGTACCCACATAACCTCTGCGATTGCCAAAACCATCTTCTCATTGGCTGGAACCTGGGTACTGGTTGAACGACGGGGCCCCATCGTCAACCCTCAGTCACCTGGTTCACTGGTTGCGGGAGATAGCCTGTAAATGAGGGTGTGTACATGTGCCGAATAAAGGTTACGTACTCTTTGCATGCCACACCCCCACCCCGAGAAGGCTCAGGATTAGGCTCCCACCTCCCAGTGATAACCATGCCACCATGGCACAAAATAATGGGACTGCCTTTCCTCTCAACCATCCAACTCTTAGATAGAGCTCAGCTTTTCACGTGACAAAAAGCCAAACCCTAAACTCAGAGCGAGACAGCAGACAGTCGGGCTAGCTTAGGTCCAAGACACGGGCGGACGGTAGCCTGCATCCCCTCACTAAAAAAAAAACCCCACACCAGGGGATAAAAAAAAGGGCTTGAAAGGGGTTACCACAAGTAACCTAACACATCCTAACCTAATATACAATTATTATAAATAATATTGTTAGACTCTTGATAAAGAGTCTGCCAACATACATACTTTCTTTGCTGGCAATATGTACAATTCTCAGAAAATATGGTTACAATCTTAGCGTCCAGTGCATGAGCCTTGTGTTGTGGTTCTTCATGGTTTGGAGATATACTAGAGGATTGTGGTCACTGTAGACAGTGACCACCTGCGAAGTTTGTCCCATGTATACATCAAAGTGCTCCAAAGCCAATACCAGCACGAGGGCTTCTTTTTCAATGGTAGAGTAAGCCCTCTGATGCGGCTGGAACTTGGCTGAGAAGTAGGCTACAGGCTGCAACTCCTGGTCTCCGTTTTGCAATAGTACTGCCTCAACCCCAGACTCGCAAGCATCAACCTGTAATGAGAAAGGTTTGGAGAAATCTGGATACAAAAGAATGGGTGCAGTACACAATAATCTTTTTGCTTTATCAAAAGCACTTTGACATTCTGGGGTCCAGTTAAAGGGAACTTTGTGACTGGTAAGAGAGGTAAGAGGGGGTTACAATGTCTGAAAAATTCTTACAGAATCTTCTGTAAAATCCTAGTCTGTACACATACGAAACCCTACATCAGCTTTTTTAACAAGGATGCACGGTGAAGCCCATGGACTAGATGACTCCTCCACTAACCCATGCTCTAACAGAAATTCTACTTCCTGCTGAAGTAGCCTCTGCTTTTCAAGATTAGCTCTGTAGGGGGAGAGTTTAATAGGTTTAGAGTTTCCCACATCTACATCATGATAACCTAACGTACATTTTTTCGGCACATCCGAAAAAATATCAGGGTATGATTGTAGAAGTGCAGTTAAACTTGTTGCTTGAGTTTTAGATAGCCCCACCATTAAAGGGCTAGGGTTCTTGAGGAGGACAGAGTTTGGAATTTTAACATTAATTTCAGAAATAGAATGTAAAGAGTCAGAGTCATCCTCAGAGGAAGAGGACAGAGTCATTACTGGGACTTTATCTGGTGTATGAAAAGATTTTAATTGATTAATGTGGTAAGTTTTAGTTTTCGAGGTCTTATCAATGGGAGCTACCACATAATTTACACCAGATAATTTACTTACAATTTGCATAGGTCCCGTAAATCTAGCTTTCAAGGTGTGGCCAGGTATAGGTTCCTGCACCAACACCCTGTCTCCTGGATGGAAGGAGAGGAATTGTGCATTTCTGTCATACCTCTGTTTCATCTTATTTTGAGCTGCCTTTAGGTTAGCCTTGGCTAACTGACGTGCTACCTGCAACCTTGAAGACGGGTTGTAGAGTGTTGAGCTAACGTCTTCTCCCATCCATCCTTCTTTGAGCGCCCGAAGAGGACCTCGTACATTGTGCCCAAAGATCAGCTCAAACGGACTGTACCTGGTAGACTCTTGCACCATTTCTTGCACTGAGAACAGCAACAAAGGTAGTGATTCATCCCAGTCTGTAGGAAAATGCATGCAAAAAGTTCTCATCATAGTTTTTAACGTCTGATGGAATCATTCCAAGGCGCCTTGGGACTGAGGATGATAGGCAGTGGATAAGTTGTGGATTATCCCTAACCTAGTTAATGCTTCCCTAAATGCTTTGGCATTGAAGTTAGTACCTTGATCACTTTGAATAGTTTTAGGAATGCCAAAACAAGAAATAAATCTAGTTAAAGCTTCAAGAATAGCTTTAGTATTAATACTGCACATGGGAATTGCTTCAGGGTATCTAGTTACTCTATCCATAATGGTAAATAAATATTGATTTCCCGACTTTGATCTAGGTAGTGGACCTACACAATCTATAATTAAATCTGCAAAAGGTTCTCTATCAGCAGGTATAGGTTGAAGAGGTGCAGGTTTAATGGAATGTCCAGGTTTCCCTACTTGCTGACATTCTTGGCAACACCGGATATGATTCTTCACATCCTGCTTTAATTTTGGCCAATAAAATTCTTTTGTAATTCTATATTATGTTTTAGTAATTCCTAAATGACCTCCTAATGAAGTATTATGAGCTATATTCAATATTTGAGGTCTAAACTTTATTGGAACTACTAACCTGTCTGACAATTGCCGGCCCTCTATCTCCTTACCAGTCTCGGTGCAGATCAAATAGTCGTTTTTAAGTTTATACTTGACCGGATGATCCAAAGAGGATTTACCCATGGCTGCCTGAAAAGCGAAATTTAAAGAAGGGTCCTTTTGTTGTTCCTCCCGGAAGGACAGTCCCTCGGGCATGGAAACAGAGATATCTGGCAATCCTGCAACCTTGGAATAGGAAGGCTTGATCGGGGTCTGTTCACTTGATCTACGAGGCTCTGGCCAGTTTTCCTCGTAAAACAAAGTGGCTATTCCGAGATCGGAGTCATCCAAGGATAGGTCAACATTCTCGCCAGACAACCCTCGGGAGGTTGCCCGAGTTATGGTCAACACCGGAGAAGAATTAATCATTATGGGTTCAGGACACACACTAGCAGTAGTAATGTTATAACCCAGTAATAACATGGCATCTTTCATGGGGAATTCTTTGGATACACCCAGTCAAGTACCCAGTGTAATATTTTCACTGTACATAAATTTTATGCAAAGAGACAATATACAGCTCCTCCAAATGCTTCCAACAAAACAGGAATTTAAGGAGGTGTTCTTTGAAAGGGGCAATATTCCCTCTCTTATTTCAAAAAATGCCAATTTCCGAATAGGGTCCAGAACAAACAAGAAATACATTCCTGGCACTAAAATGACATTTCCTCTGTTCATTAGTCACGTCTCAAGGCCCCTCTTACATTCTTTTGCTTTCCACTTTGAATTTTTATTCTCACGAAAAATAGAAGATTTACTGTTATGCAGACTACTGCATTAGTGTAAAAAATGGTATAAATCATATTGGCGCACTTGCAAAAGAATATTAGACTCACCAGTTGACGTGTATTGGACGCTTGGCATGATTTGTTTACTTTTGAACTTTGGTAAAAATCGAACATTTCTGCTACTTTGAGCTCAATTTCAAGGTACTTTTCATTGTAAAACCAGTCAAAATCATCTCAATTTCTGTGATATGCCTTCCATTCTATAAAATGAGACCAAGAAAACTAGAATACAACAATAAATACCATATGAAAATACAGTGCAAAGTTGCGGTTTTATTCCAAAAAAAAACGGTCAAAATTTTTTTTTTCTCATTATGCACTGTGTGCTGCAGGATTTTTTTTATACCATGCACACTGACCACATAGACCCATTCTTTCATATGGAGGCCTACCAGCCTTTTCCCGCGAGATTTGACGGCGCTAGAATTTATGCGTACTAGTACGTCAAAAACCCCTGCGCGTAAGATGTACTAGTACATCCGAAACCCTCAAAGGGTTAACAAGATGCCCTCCATCGAGCAACTTTACCAGCAGCTTAAGGAAGAATTGAGAGTAGCGAAGATGGAGATACGGCGATTGACTGAGGAAAACAAGAGGATTCGTGGTAGTCCTCCTGTTTTGAGTCCTCAGGTCAAGAAGAGAAACTGGTCAGTGGCTGGACAGCACAGAACGAAGTTGACGATCAAGAAGACGAATGGAAAGGTAGAAACGATGAAGAAAGAGACTGCTGTTGAATCTGTTGTGGAAACATCTAATGCATTCTCTGTTGACTCACATTTGTCGGGTTTCACGATAAATGTGAGTCGACTGCTGGAAACATCACGACGAACGACACCAAGGAAGGTAAGAATAATGTTGTTTGGGGATAGCCAGGTTAGGTACATGGATAGGGCCTTCTGCTTGAAGGGTAGGAGTAGGAGACAGAGGTTTTGCTTTCCTGGTGCTGGAATGGAGGATGGTGTTAGCCAGATTGACAACATGATGGGTAATGGGATCAATCTATCATCTGCCTTACTGCTGGAGGCAATGATGTAGGCAAGCATAGAAGTGAGGATTTATTTGGAAGGTACAGGACAGCAATAGACATAATTAGGAAGAAGGGGGGAGCACCCTGTAACATATGGCATTTTGCCAAGAAGGGTGTTGGAAATGAATGGTTGTCCAGAGCAATTGGTATTAATTGTTGGCCTGACAAACACTGTAAGGATAATGTAGTACCATTCATTGACAACTGGGACCACTTCTATGGCCGAAATGACATGTATGCCAGGGATGGGGTTCACTTATCCAGGGCAGGTGTGGGTTTTCTTGCTAGCTCAGTTGAGGGGGTTGTTAGGACTTTAAACTAGGATTAGTTAGAGGTATGGGTTTAGAAATGATAAATAATGAGTATGGATATATTGACTTATGCTCTGATATTTAGAAACTTAATAGTAACTGTCATGGAGTAACTCTGGGTAATAATAATTTCAGAAATTTTATAAAAACAAAGATGAATAGGAAAAATGTGCAGAAGAAAAAACATATGATGGTATTTTATGCTAACAGTCGAAGTGAATGAAATAAGATTAACCCATTTGAACTTTGATGGCATTAACTGAAACCTGGTATGATTTAACCCTTTGAGGGTTTTGGTCGTACTAGTACGTCTTACGCGTAGGGGTTTTTGACGTACTAGTACGCATAAATTCTAGCGGCCTCAAATCTCGCAGGAAAAGGCTGATAAGCCTAGATGTGAGAGAATGGGTCTGTGTGGTGGGTGTGCGCAGTAGGAAAAAAATCTGGGACCCAGTGGTGCATTGTGGGAATGCCATCATAGTACACAATTTCCACCGTGCCCTGCGGTAAGAAGTTCCTCACTCCTCGGCGAATTGGGACACTTTTGTTCCCCAGTGACAGTTCTAATACAGATGGAAGTGACAGTGAAGATGAGTTTCAAGGTTCTGGTGAGGTTTTGACCGAAACTAATGACCATAATATGGGTAATAGTGAGGAAAACCCAGACAACCCACAGCCTTCCACCTCTGGTGCTGGGCCGTCGTTCAGTTGTACCAGAATCAAAGAGGAAACTCCTATTTTCCAAAATCCCAGACTCAGATGTGAGCATTGGTGATGATAATGATAGTGATTATGAACTACAAGCTCTTCAAACTTGTTCCAAGAATGGAGGAGGAGGAGGAGGAGGAGGCAGAGGAGGAGGAGGCAGAGGAGGAGGAGGCAAGAGGAGGAGGAGGCAAGAGGAGGAGGAGGCAGAGGAGGAGGAGGAGGAGGAGGAGGAGGAGGAGAGGAGGAGGAGGAGGAAGAAGGAGGAGGAGGAGGAGGAGGAGGAGGAAGAGGAGGAGGAAGAAGAAGAATACGTAATGATAACAATAATACATAATAATAATACATACATAATAATAATACATAATAATAATAATAATAATAATAATAATAATAATAATAATAATAATAATAATAAATGTTCACCCATGACAGTAACAAGATAAGGGGAGATAACATCTGATAAGTGCTGACGTTTGATGAGGGTAAATGAGGGTAGAGCTGATGCCAAAAGATGAGATGAACATCGCCCTCCCTTTGTTTTTGCTGGTATACTAACATTTCTGTCTGTCTATTTGCCTGTCTGTCAAGCTCCCTGTCTATCCATCTAGCTCTCTGTCTCAGAGAGCCACAAGACTGCGTCATCACTTTTACTCACATCTTCAAGCAGAGTATAGCACTTTGTCTGGGTTTCTTGGGTTATCCTAGGTAATTTATACTATGTATACTTGTATTTATGTGTACCTGTGAGACAGAGATAGACAGACAGATAGAATGAGGGAGAAAGATAATTAGATAGAATGGAGGAGGGGAAGCAGCATCCGACCCCATTGTTTTGACAGGCCGGAGGGGGAAAGAGTAATGAGCCAATATGTCACTTTGACAGCTGCCGACTCCTTGTAATTTACACTATGGACGAGGAGGAGAAGGAGAAGGAGAAGGAGGAAGAGTAGAGGGAAGAGGAAGAAGAGGAGGAGGAGGAAGAGGAGGAGAAGGAAGAGGAAGAGTAGGAGGAAGAGGAATAAGAGGAAGAGGAGGAGGAAGAGGAATAGTAGAGGAAGATTAGGGGGAAGAGGAGGAAGAGGAAGAAGAGGAGGAGGAGGAAGAGTAGGAGGAAGAGGAAGAAGAGGAGGAAGGAGGAAGAGTAGGAGGAAGAGGAAGAGGAGGAAGAGGAAGAGTAAGAGGAAGAGTCGGGGGAAGAGGAGGAAGAGTAGGGGGAAGAGGAGGAAGAGGAAGAAGAGGAGGAGGAGGGTGGAACACTAGTACACTGGTACTGGTACACTAACATTTCTGTCTGTCTATTTGTCTGTCTGTCAAGCTCCCTGTCTATCTGTCTATCCGTCTAGCTCTCTGTCTCAGAGAGCCACAAGACTGTGTCATCACTTTTACTCACATCTTCAAGCAGAGTATAGCACTTTGTCTGGATTTCTTGGGTTATCCTAGGTAATTTATACTATGTATACTTGTATTTATGTGTACCTGTGAGACAGAGATAGACAGACAGATAGAAAGAGAGAGACAGATTGAAAGAGATAGAATGAGGGAGAAAGATAAAACACCATTGTGTATGACACCATGTTTCAGAGTTCCACAAGCTGCAGAACTAATAGGAATATGTTCAGTGACTGTATATTGGTATATATATTATAGAACAATAATAATAAACAATGTTTTGTATTGTTTGTTTTTGTAAACAAGTTTTGTAAACAATATATTGATAATTATGTTTGTGTGCTTATTGTGTTGTATACAACGAGTGTATATATGTACATTGCACCTTACTTTGGTCTCACAGGCCACATAAGTTATGTGAAAAAATAAAATAGTGAAAAAAAACAACAAACCTTCAAATACAAGTAAACTAAAGTTTACCGGGTGAGCGGCAGTCGCCGCTGTTGCCATACGCGGCTCATTTTCTGCAAACTTCATGCATCCATATCTCCGTAAGTATTGATGGTAAATTTTTTTTGTTTATCCTATAATGTTTAGAAAAAAAAACTCTATTTTTTCATAAGAAAAAATAATTTTTTTTTTTTTTTGAAATTTGGCCGACCCTGAGAACGAGTTTCGGAGAGGGCCTGTCGACCCTCAAAGGGTTAAAGAGTCGGGATATGATTGCTGAGTGTAATATTCAAGAATTTAAGCTCTTCCATGTGGATAGATGTAATGGGAAGGGGAGAGGAGTTGCATTATATGTTCGAGCAAATATTAACTGTTGCATAAAAACAGGTATAAAAACAGATGGAACAGTAACAGTAACAGGGTAGAGCTTGTAGAAGGTCAAGAAAAACTAATTCTAGGTGTAATATACCGACCTCGAGGCTTGGATCACGATAGAGGGAGACGAAATTGTTAGGGTTTCTAGACACAATAACATAGTGATAGTAGGGGATTTTAACTTTAGTCAAATTGACTAGAATTCTTTGACCAGTAATCTAGAGTCCAGTGACTTTATAGAAACAGTTCAGGATTGTTTTCTGAAGCAGTGTGTAATAAAGCCTACCAGGAGTAATAATTTGCTAGACCTAGTCTTGTCAAATAAGGAAACACTTGTAAATAATCTGGAGATCACTGAAGAGCTTGGCGCAATTGATCACAGATCCATTACTTTTAGCATTAACTGGGAATACAAGAATAATGATAATACGGTAAAAATCCCCGATTTTCGCTCTGCCGATTATAATGAACTTAGGGAACACCTGTCAAATCTCGATTGGGGTTATCTAGCTAATGATTTTATTGACGATGATTATACTTATGATTACGAAGGGATCTGCATTTATGATTTTTTTCTTAATAATGTATACCGTGCTCAGAGTATATACATTCCCCAGAGAGAAATTAGGTCTAATAATAACGATCCCAAATGGATTAATAGGAGGCTAAAGCATCTATTAGGGGAGAAAAGGGGAATTTATAGGCGCATCAGAAGAGGAGAGGTTAACCTTACTGACCAATATGTTCAGCTTAAAAGAGAAGTAAAAAAGGCGATTAGAAAGGCTAAATGTGACTATGAAATTAGAGTTGCTAATGAATCAAAGACTAATCCAAAGGGGTTCTTTCAAGTGTATAGGACGAAGGTGAAGGAAAAAGTAGGACCTCTGAAAATTGGGAATGGACAGCTGACGGATAACGAACTGGAAATGTGTTCCTTATTTAATGACTATTTTTTGTCAGTTTTTACACAGGAAGATGTAAATGAGATTCCAGTAATTAACAATTATTTAGTTCATGATGAATTTAAGTTAACTAATATTACTGTCACGAGGGACATGGTTATTAAACAGATAGACAAACTGAAGCAAAATAAGTCCCCGGGACCCGATGAGTTGTTTTCCAGGGTACTTAAGGAATGCAAGATGGAGCTTAGTCAGCCATTAACGAGTGTGTTTAATGCGTCCATCCTTACCGGTGTTGTGCCAGAGTTGTGGAAGATGGCTAATGTGGTTCCTATATTCAAATCAGGGGATAAGTCCACTCCTTCAAATTACCGTCCAATAAGCCTGACATCTATAGTGGGCAAGTTATTAGAATCAATTATAGCTGACATTATTAGAAGTCACCTTGAAGAGCATAACTTGATAAATGAATCTCAGCATGGATTCACGAGAGGTCGTTCCTGCCTGACAAATTTACTGACGTTCTTCAATAGAACATTTGAGGCAGTTGACAGTGATAAAGAATATGATATTGTTTATTTGGATTTTAGTAAAGCCTTCGATAGAGTACCTCACAAGAGACTCTTAAGAAAAGTGGCAGCTCATGGTATAGGAGGTAAAGTTCTAGCATGGATAGAGGCATGGCTTACCAATAGAAAGCAGAGAGTTACCATTAATGGGGTCAAATCTGAATGGGGATTAGTCACTAATGGCTTCCAGGATCCACTCTTTGTTCATAATTTACATTAATGACCTTGATGAAGAGATTACGAGTGACATGAGTAAATTTGCTGATGATACAAAGAGAAGCCGTATAATTCATTCTGAGGAGGATAGCAATGAACTCCAGGAGAATTTGGACAAATTAATGTCATGGTCTGAAAAGTGGCAGATGAAGTTCAATGTGGATAAGTGAAAGGTACTAGTCCTTGGTAATTAAAATAACCCTCGAAGCTATAATCTAGGTGAAGTAGAGCTTGATCATATAGAATGTAAAAAGACTTGGGAGTCATGGTAAGCAGAAATCTAAAGCCAAGACAGCAGTGCCTTAGTGTGTGCAACAAGGCTAACAGATCACTTGGATTTATCTCAAGAAGTATAAGCAAGAGAGGTATTACAACCCAGGAGTCCAAATGGCCTGAATTTTTGAAAAAAAAAAAAAATTATTATTTCTTATGAAATGATAGAGAATCTTTTCCCGGCTGTAATGACACAAAAAAATTAAATTTGATGCAAAATGACTGAATTACGCTCTCGTGAAGTTACCAACCTCGGCGATGTTTATGAATCGGTGATTTCGCCCACTTTGAGCCCTATTTTCAGCTAATTCCATTGTTCCAGTTGACCAAACTCATAGCTATTTCTTTAGAACTCTATTTTTTCTATCAATTGAGTACAAGAAACTGCCCATTTACCGATTTCAACTACCCAATAACGTGGTCAGACATTTGCAATTTGGCCAATTTCACGAAAATTAAAAAATATGACAATTTCAAAATATGGTCCAGAATGAACAATGCAGACATTCCTGGCTCTAAAATAACATTTTCTTTGTTCATCAGTCACGTCTCCAGGCCCCTCTGATATTACTCTTGCTTTCTATTTTGAATTTTTATTCAAACAAAAAATAGAAGATTTACTGTTATGCAGACTACTGCAATATTGTAATAATTGTATAAATAATGTCAACCCATTCATGACTGCATATTAGAATGGCTAGTTGGACATTTATTGGACAATGACATCATTTGTTTACTGTTGAACATCGGCAAGCATTTCCTCTAGTTAGAGCTCCATTTCAAGGTTCTTTTCATAGTAAAACCAATCAAAACCACCTCTACTTCTATAATATGTTTTCCATTCTATCAACTGAGACCAAGAAAATGAAAATACAACCATAAATACTATACGAAAAGAGACCACAAAGTCGGCATTTTAATCCAAAAAAACGGTCGGAGTTTATTTTTTCTCATCATGCACTGCGTGCTGCAGGATTTTTTTTATATGGTGCACACTGACCACACATACCCATTCTCTCACATGTGGGCCTACCAGCTTTCTCCTGCTTGATTTGAAGCCGCTAGAATTTATGAGTATATATACGTCAAACACAGTGGCTCGTAAGACGTATATATACGACCGAAACAGTCAAAGGGTTAAAATTTAACCCTTTCAGGGTCTGTCCCGTAGATCTACGGCTTTACGATCAGGGTCCAAACCGTAGATCTACTCCAAAATTCTAGCGGCGTCAAATTTAGCACGAGAAGGCTGGTAGGCCTGCATCTAAGAGAATGGGTCTGGGTGGTCAGTGTGCACACCATAGAAAAAATCTGGACGCCCACATGGCATTGTGGGAACGCCGGCAAAGTAGCTTTGTTCATAGTGCCTGGCGGCAAGGAAGCTCTCACTCCCCACTCACTCTCCGGGCGAATTCTGACTCTCCTCTTCACAACTTACAGTTCTAAGACTGATGGAAGTGGAGCTGAAGACGAATTCTATGGTTTTGAACCATATGGTACCATTGTGCCATATGGTACAATGGTACCATATGGTACAATGGTGCCATGTCATACAATGGTATCATATGGTACAATGGTATATGGTACAATGGTACCATATGGTACAATGTACCATATAGTACATTGTACCATATAGTACATTGTACCATATGGTACAGGGTACAGGGACCCTAATGGAAATAAATCTGTCTGACTTTTTTGGGTTATCCTAGGTTCTCCAAACATATGCTGCTAAGTATGATATTCTATGTAACTTTATTTGTGTATAACTAAATAAACTTACTTATGATGCCACATGCACTTGAGTAAGTTTATTCAGGTGTACAGAAATACAATTACATAGATTATCATACATAGCAGCATATGTATAAAATCCTAGGATAACCCAAAAAAGTCAGGGTGACTTATTTCCATAGTTATCCCTGTATCTGTACCATATGGTGTCCTGTACTGTATGGTACCCTGTACCATATGGTACCCTGTGCCATATGGTACCCTGTACCATATGGTACCCTGTACCATATGGTACCCTGTACCATATGGTACCCTGTACCATATGGTACCCTGTACCATATGGTACCCTGTACCATATGGTACCCTGCACCATATGTTATCCTGTACTGCATGGTACCCTATACCATATAGTACAATGTACCATATGGTACCCTGTAACATATGATACCATGTACTATATGGTCAATAGCTGTTGGTGGCATGAGACACCAGCCAAGACTGAGTGAGTGACCACGCAAGCTAGCTACCGACTCCACAGTTTGGGAGACAAAGTGCTTTGTCATCCACCGAAAGGAACACGTCAAGTTCCTGTACGCTTGTAAATATATAATAGAACATTACTAATATACAACATTTTTGCATATTTTTGTTGTAAACAACTATTGTAAACAAAATAATAATGAAAATATTAGTGTGTTTATTGTGTTGAATACAACAGTACCATATGGTACAATGAACCATATGGTATCATTGTACTGTATGGTACAATGTACCATATGGTACCATTGCATCATATGGTACCATTACACCATATGGTACCATAAGGTACCATTGCACCATATGGTACCATTGTATCATATGGTACCATTGTATCAAATGGTGCCATTGTACCATATGGTACCATTGTATCATATGCCATTGTACCATATTGTACCATATGGTACCAATGTATCACATGGTGCCATTGTACCATATGGTACCATTGTGCCATTGTACCATATGGTACCATTGCACCATTGTACTATGGCACCATTGTACCATATGGTACCATATGGTACCATTGTATTCAACACAATAATCGCACTAATATTTTCATCATTTTGTTTACAATAAACTTGTAAACAAGTTTTGTAAGCAATATAATGATAAACAAATTAGTGCAGTTATTGTGTTGAATACAATGAGTGTACACTTATACAATATACATTATACTGGTCTCACAGGCCACAAATGTTATTAGAAAAAGAAAAAAAATTAGAAAAGAAAAGAAAAAAGTATAAAAAACGTAAAATAAAAAAATGGGATTTTGCGGAAGTCACTGATGTTGCCGCCACCCGGTCATTTTGGGTCAACTTCCCTCCACTGTATCTCGGTAAGTACTGATCAGAAAAAAAAAATTGTTTTATTACCTTCACAAAAATATACTCTTTAATTCTGTAAGAAAAAATTTTTTTTTTTTTTTTTTGAATGAGGGAGAAAGATAATTAGATATTAGGATGGAGGGGAAGCGAGCATCGACCCCATTGTTTTGGCAGGCAGTAGGGGAGTGAGTAATGAGACAATATGTCATTTTGACAGCTGCCACCCTGACTCAGAACAATTAGAAGTCCATATACTCGCACACAACACAAGCTTGCTGAATGAAGATAACAGCAGTTATATGAGAGTATCCAGTGACTATATATGTGTATATATATATTATAGAAACCTGAAGGAATGTAGGAAGGAAGGTAGGAAAGGAATGCAGGAAGGTAGGAAGGAAGTAATGATGACACATGACCATTTACCTAGGATAACTACCTAACACAACTGCCTGCTAATACTTAGAAGAAAACTGCTCAGATGAGGTGTTTTGTCTTTGCGCATAAAAAAAAACGCCCACAAAAATGCAGACACACTCGTTTTATGTGTAAGGAGTGTAAAACACCATTGTGTATGAAACCATGTTTCAAAGAGTTCCACAAGCTGCAGAACTTCTAGGAACATGTCCAGTGACTGTACATTTGTATATACAGTGGACCCCCGGTTAACGATTTTAATCCGTGCAAGAGGGCTCATCGTTATGCGAAATAATCGTTATGCGAATGAATTTTCCCCATAAGAAATAATGGAAATCAAATTAATCCGTGCAAGACGCCCAAAAGTATGAAAAAAATTTTTTTTTACCACATGAAATGTTAATTTTAATACACACAAACTGAAAAAGGCATGCACAATTAAATGACACTTACTTTTATTGAAGATCTGGTGATGATTGATGGGATGGGAGGAGGGGAGAGCATTATCTTCTTACTGTTTAGAAGGGGAATCCCCTTCCATTACGACTTGAGGTAGCAAGTCCTTTTCCGGGGTTACTTCCCTTCTTCTTTTAATGCCACTAGGACCAGCTTGAGAGTCACTGGACCTCTGTCGCACAACAAATCTGTCCATAGAGCTCTGTACCTCCCGTTCCTTTACGATTTGTCTAAAATGGGCCACAACATTGTCATTGAAATAGTCACCAGCACGGCTTGCAACAGCTGTGTCAGGGTGATTTTCATCTATAAAGGTTTGCAGTTCAACCCACTGTGCACACATTTCCTTAATCTTTGAAGTAGGCACAATGGATTCCACAACTGGCATAGGCTTCTCAGGGTTAGCCCCAAACCCTTCAAAATCTTTCTTAATTTCCATACTAATTCTCACCCTTTTTACCACAGGGTTGGCACTAGAAGCTTTCTTGGGGCCCATGGTCACTTATTTTCCAGAAACAGCACCGAAAACACTGTAATAATACGAAATATTCCGAGTGTATGCTTGGATGTTACCGCGGAGGCTGGCTGGTAAACAATGGGACGGCCGGCACATGTGAGGCTGGCTGAGGGCACATTGGACGCGTCTCGGACGAAAATCGGTAAGCGGGTTTTTAATCGGTATGCGCGGCAAAAATTTTGCGATAAAAGTAATCGGTATGCGGAAAAATCGCTATGTGATGCCATTGTTATGCGGGGGTCCACTGTACAGTGGACCCCCGGTTAACGATATTTTTTCACTCCAGAAGTATGTTCAGGTGCCAGTACTGACCGAATTTGTTCCCATAAGGAATATTGTGAAGTAGATTAGTCCATTTCTGACCAACAAACATACACGTACAAACGCACTTACATAAATACACTTACATAATTGGTCGCATTCGGAGGTGATCGTTATGCGGGGCTCCACTGTATATTATAAAACAATAGTAAAAAACAATTTTTTGTATTTGTGTGAACAAGTTTTGTAAACAATATATTGATAATTATGTTTGTGGGTTTACTGTGTTGTATACAACAAGTGTATATATGTACATTGCACCTTACTTTGGACTCACAGGCCACATAAGTTACCTGAAAAAATAAAATAGTGAAAAAAACAAGAAACTTTGGAATGCAAGTAAACCAAAGTTTACCGGGTGAGCGCCACTGTTGCCATACACAGCTCATTTTCTGCCAACTTTATGCCTCTTTATCTTAGTAAGTACTGATCACAAAAAAAAAAAATTTGGGCTTAAAGCAATCAGAAAATTAATCTTAACATTTTCATAAGAATTTTTTTTTTTTTTTTTAAATTCTTTGACACCAGTAGACGCTTCAGGATTTGGGGTTGCGACAGTCAAGAGGTTAAAGCACTTCTGAGACATTATTTATCAGTACCCTGTTCATGTCTTGACAGACCATGCTCTACTGATACATTTATTCCAGAGCAAACAACCCACTGGAAGGTTAGCCAGATGGACCTTGACTATCCAAAAGTTCAGTCCTACCTTTGAACACTTACCTGGCAAGTCAAATGTAATCGCAGATGCTTTATCACGACATGTTAGTATAGTAACTGCAGACCCTCCATTTACTGCTGAAGATGTAAAGAATGCTCAAAGAACAGATCCCATGTGGTTTGGTGTGATTCGTTCCTGCTCCAGGAAGATTTTATCCTGACTGTGAAGCCACCAGCTCCCATCAGTGACTTTGTCATAAAGCAAGAATTGCTGTATCGAACAGCCGAGTTGGGTTCTCCTAGCAGATGGGTATACCAGTTAGTAATTCCACAGTCCAGATGTATCCAACTACTAGCGAACCATGGGAAAGAGTTGCGCTAGACCTGTTAACTAATTTCCAATGTTCCCTCCATGGCAACAAACATCTGTGTTATGGTAGATCATTTCACCAGATATTGTGAGTTAGTGCCTATTACAGATATGGTAGCTATAGCGTTTAAAGAACGCATCATCTGCTGGCATACCACTCCTAAGCCCCTAGTAATGAGATTCTTGAAAATTTGTGTACTTTGTACAAGATCTCTAAATCTGCCATTGTTCCTCACCACCCTGCCAGTAATTGGTTAGCAAAATGCACCAATAAGAAAGTACTTGATGTCTTGAGAGCCACTATCACTCCCAACAGTGAAACTTGGGATGAAGTTATTCCTGATGTGCAGTGTGCTATAAATTCTGCTTACAATGTTTCTATAGGTGACACTCCACATTATGCATTGTACAGTGTATATAAGTGTTTTCCTTATGAGTTGTTATATTCTAACCCGAAACCAAATTGCAACCCTGATGATTTCAAAGCAACTCATACCAGCTTAGCTCAAAGTGTTTTTAGAAGAATCAGTGAAACACTTCATAAATCAACAGCAGAATTTACAAAAGTCACTAACACTCGAGCAAAGCCATCCAAAATTACAGTAGGTTCGAGTTATGCTGACTAACTTTAGCAAAACATCTGCAATGCCTAAGGTCGATCAGAAGTTTGTTGGTCCTTGAGTAGTTGAACATATTGGCAATAAGTATAAGGTTAGAGAAATTATTACTGGTCATTATAAAGAATCACATTTAGATCATATGAAGTTAGTATGCAACGATAATGATGTTCCTTCCCAGAGTAACCTGGAGTTTACCTGGAGAGAGTTCCGGGGGTCAACGCCCCCGCGGCCCGGTCTGTGACCAGGCCGCCTGGTGGATCAGAGCCTGATCAACCAGGCTGTTACTGCTGGCTGCATGCAAACCAACGTACGAGCCACAGCCCGGCTGGTCAGGAACCGACTTTAGGTGCTTGTCCAGTGCCAGCTTGAAGATTGCCATGGGTCTGTTGGTAATCCCCCTTATGTATGCTGGGAGGCAGTTGAACAGTCTCGGGCCCCTGACACTTATTGTATGGTCTCTTAACGTGCTAGTGACACCCCTGCTTTTCATTGGGGGGATGTTGCATCATCTGCCAAGTCTTTTGCTTTTGTAGTGAGTGATTTTCGTGTGCAAGTTCGGTACTAGTCCCTCTAGGATTTTCCAGGTGTATATAATCATGTATCTCTCCCGCCTGTGTTCCAGGGAATACAGGTTTAGGAACCTCAAGCGCTCCCAGTAATTGAGGTGTTTTATCTCCGTTATGCGCGCCGTGAAGGTTCTCTGTACATTTTCTAGGTCAGCAATTTCACCTGCCTTGAAAGGTGCTGTTAGTGTGCAGCAATATTCCAGCCTAGATAGAACAAGTGACCTGAAGAGTGTCATCATGGGCTTGGCCTCCCTAGTTTTGAAGGTTCTCATTATCCATCCTGTCATTTTTCTAGCAGATGCAATTGATACAATGTTATGATCCTTGAAAGTGAGATCCTCCGACATGATCACTCCCAGGTCTTTGACGTTGGTGTTTCGCTCTATTTTGTGGCCAGAATTTGTTTTGTACTCTGATGAAGATTTAATTTCCTCATGTTTACCATATCTGAGTAATTGAAATTTCTCATCGTTGAACTTCATATTGTTTTCTGCAGCCCACTGAAAGATTTGGTTGATGTCTGCCTGGAGCCTTGCAGTGTCTGCAATGGAAGACACTGTCATGCAGATTCGGGTGTCATCTGCAAAGGAAGACACGGTGCTGTGGCTGACATCCTTGTCTATGTCAGATATGAGGATGAGGAACAAGATGGGAGCGAGTACTGTGCCTTGTGGAACAGAGTTTTTCACCGTAGCTGCCTCGGACTTTACTCTGTTGACTACTACTCTCTGTGTTCTGTTAGTGAGGAAATTATAGATCCATCGACCGACTTTTTCTGTTATTCCTTTAGCACGCATTTTGTGCGCTATTACGCCATGGTCACACTTGTTGAAGGCTTTTGCAAAGTCTGTATATATTACATCTGAGTCTGTATATATTACATCTGTAATGTAACAGACTCTGACTATCCTCCTGACTCTGTACCCTCTACCTCTAATACTCAGTCAGACGATCAACCTGCATGTCGTTATTCCCTATGTATACAACAGGTATTGAGAAATCCTCAAGTATCATTTGTAACTACCAATTCAGATCTGCCTCAACCACGACATGAGTTCGTCAGTGTAACAGAGTTTGATCCTCCCAGAGATGATACCCATTTTGCATATGTAAATCTCACCTTAGCAGAGTTGGGGTTAAATGTAAATAACCTGTATAGATGAATAATATAGTTTAAAATGCATTTCTGTTGTCTGCTGCAATACCAACTTATTAATATTCAAGAATTTTTTTTGTTTTTTGTGTTCACGTTCTCTCTGAATTCTGAGATTTAACAGTCTAGATTTGAGTGCACCAAGTCTACCTTTTCTGTTAAACACTTCTTTCTTTGTTTATATTCCTTGCTCAGAATCTGCAGATCACATGAATACAGATCGATCGATCAAATTTTTTTTTATAACTTTTATTGTAAAATCCCAATATTGAGTCTCATTCCATGAATTGTGCTATATCATACCTTGTAATGCATTACAAGTTATGTTAGCTTCCATCCCGATATTCTCCTTATGTACGTTATAATGTTCAATTGTTGTGTACTTTGACATTGTATAGAATCAGCCCCAAGCTGTATGCCTGTTGTCTCTAGTTTGTATTAGCTGTATGTTGGGACGCCATAGGTTAGCGTCGCCAGTTACCAGTGTCAGTAGTAATGACTCGTACACCGACCATTACTGATCCTCTGCTTCTGCATGAATCACTGACTGTTATTCACTGTTACAGCTGACCTAGCATGATTTGTATGCCACTCACCCTCTAGGCACTAGTGAGTCAGTTCAAGAGAGATGTTAGGAGAGACGGCAGGTCAGGAGAGGCGTTCCTATATATTCTGTCTAATATACATACTTAACATCCTGTGTGAGTGTTTATTACCCAGTCCACGTTTCAAAACCCCACGTGACAATGCCAAAACATCTGGTAAGCAGTATGCATGTTTACATTGCTGTAGGAGCAGTTCTCTCGTGCTTGCTTGCATTTTTTTTTACAGCCATTTGGCCAGATTTCTTTTTTCTAACCATGGGTCCTTAGAAAATAAGTGCAAAGGACAGTGCTGAGAAGAAAAAGACGATTTCCATGGACTTAGCCAGGAAATACCAGCTTAGTACATCTACGATATGTAGATACTAAAGCTGTATCAGTTACGTTCGGTGATTAAACAAAACAAATTGTATCATTTAAGTTCAGTGATTAAACAAAACAAATTGTATCAGTTCAGTGATTAAACAAAACAAATTGGATCAGTTAAGTTCAGCGATCAAACAAAACAATGTTGTTGTTGGAGGTTTACGGGGCCACTGACATCATATGCCGCAGCCTCAACCTCCCTCACCCTCAACCTCCCCCACCTCCAGCCTCCCTCACCCTCAACATCCAACAAACTCAACCTCCCCCACCATGTCTGCTCCAACATCATATACACTTTATGTAAACAGTTTAACATTTCTTTACATTCTTTAGTGTATTATGATTTATTATGTTTCTATATACGATATTTTTGCAATTAGCCTCACAAATACTCCGTTTTCTCTTACAATAAGAGCATGGGAAGATACTAAAATCAAAGTTAGACAGGAAATGGCAGGCACTTCTGTAACTGCCTCTGCCACCTTATTATGGCTTATTTTATTTATTCTAGAGCATATATCATGTTTCTGTGTTAATTATATTGTTTATTATGTCAGATGAATTGTGATAGATAAATAAGGCATTCAGTTGATATTAGTGTCATATTCAAGTATTTTGTCTTGTCTCCAGAGTGCAGGAACAGATTAATGGTTTTTCAGTTAATTTAAATGAGGGAAATTGATTTGATGTACGAGTAAATTGAGTTACGAGCTAGGTCACAGAACGGATTGAACTCGTAAGTCAAGGTTCCACTGTATCTTTATTGGTAGGGCAGCTGGTGATGTCAAGGTCCTGGTGGTGACACAGGTAGTGTTGGAAGGTAGCTGACAGTGACATGTGTTGAAAAGTAGGTGGTGGTGTCAAGGTTGCTGGTGGTGATACATGTAGTGTTGGAAGGATGCTGGTAGTGACACATGTGATGTTGGAAGGTAGCTGGAGGTGTCACATGTGGTGGTGTCAGGGCTTAGACTTAGAGATTGTTCAGTGTTGACAGCTCCTTTCAGGGCAGGAGAGTTATCAGAGCTGGAACAGATACAGAGACTATTTACAGCCAGCATAGAGCCAATAAAGCATTTAAATTACTGGGAACGTCTCAAAGCCCTAAGTATGAACTCACTGAAGAGGAGGAGCAAGCGATACCTGATCATTTATACCCGTAAAGTACTGGAGTGCCTAGGCCCAAGTCGGCACACTTCCATGACATAGTGAAGTAAGAAATATGGGAGGAAGTCCAAAATAAACCTAGTGAAAAGCCAGGGGTGCTGTGGGGACAATAAGAGAACATTGTATCAACATCAATGGCAAATACTATACTGGTTTGGTGTGTGCCTGGCTAACCTTGATATCATCACCTCTTTATCATCATTACTTAATAATTATTCAGTATATTCCCTCCTTTCCAGTACCTCCACTTCATTATCAAACATCATTTGTTTTTAGCAGTCAAGTCCATTTGTTCTCTTGGTTTTCTTAGTTTGCTAATACCTCCTCAAAACTGTTTATTCTCAGCAAATCTTGCCTTACAATACCAAGGGAATTGGAAGTAATCCTGTTTGATCTCAAGGAGAGTAACTTGACTTTCTTAGATCATGAACCCTCCACCATTCTAAAAGCACCCCCATGAAGGTTGAGTGTGAATAAAAGAAGATGGAGAAAGAAAAAAGAGGGAGGATGTAAACATTTGTTTTTTAATTTTTTAATGAAATTATTTATATTATGGTATACAGTGGACCCCCTGTTATCGGCCATTTCAGTTATCAGGCAACTCAGTTATTGGCTGGTTTTTTGGCGCCTGGTTATCGGCCGTTAATTCGGTTATCGGCCATTTGGGAGGCGTCCATCTGCCGGCTGGGGCCGCTTGCGAGTCAGTTTGGCTTTGTCTCTGGGCTCATTCATCCAGACATTTTGCTATATTCCATTGTTTTTCGTGGTTATTGATTGAGTACAACTGCAAAATAAGCAACCATGGGCCCAAAGAAACACGTTACATAGTATATGAAAACATGCAATGTTTATATGCGATGTATATTTAATAATAATCACTGGTACATTAAATGTCTTACTTTATGTTAATATAGACATTTTCATTAATCCATCTGTTATATCTTCTTCAAAATTATATAACAAACATGTTATATAACATATAAACATGCAATGTTTATTATATGCGATGCATATTTAATAATCACTCTGCCACATTAAATGTCTTATTTTACGTTAACCCTTTCAGGGTCCATGCCGTAGATCTATGGCTTTACGGTCAGGGTCCAAACCGTAGATCTACACCATGAGCTTAGCTCACTCTGATAAGCTGTGAGTGGTAAATTTGGGCCTAGATGAGTGAATACATCTATGTGGATTGTGTGCACCACATAAAACAAATCCTGCAGCACACAGTGTATAATGAGAGAAAAAAACTGAGACCGTGATTTTCGATTAAAACAGCAACTTTGCAGTGTTTTTTCGTATGTTTTTTATAGTTTTATTTGTGATTTCTTGGTCTCATTTGATAGAATGGAAGACATATTACAGAAGTAGAGATGATTTTGGTTGGTTTTAGCACTGGAAATGGCTTGAAACTGAGCTCAAAGTGGAGGAAATGTTAAATTTTTGCTGATGTTCAAGTAAAAACAAACGACCTCACACGTCTAATACACACCAGCTGGTGGGTCTAATATACATTCACAAATGTGGTGATGATATTTATACAATTATTACTATATTGCATAACAGTAAATCTTCTATTTTTTGGTTTGAATAAAAATTCATTATGTGAATAAAAAATAAAAATGGAATTCGTTTGTAAAGCCTCAAAACATAACTAATGAACAGAGGAAATGTTAGTTTAGTGCCAGGAATGCCTACATTGTTTATTCTGGACCCTATTTTGAAATTTGAATATTTTGAACTTTGTGTTGAATTGGTCAAATTACCAATTTACGATCACTTTATTTTGTAGTTGAAACAGTTGACTTGGCGATTTCTTGTGCTCAATCGATAGAATAGAAGTAATACTAGTGAAATAGCTAAGAATTTGGTTGACTGGAATAATATAATTGGCCTAAAATGGGAGTCAAAGTCGGCAAAATCGCCGATTCGTAAATATCGCTGACACATCAAAATTCGTGAGAGCATAATTTCGTAAATTTTCCAATCAAATTTCATTCTTTTTGTTTTATTACCTTCAGAAAAAGATTCTCTACCATTTCATAAGAAAAAATAAAAAAATTTGGGGAGGAAAATTCTTGTACCCTGGTGTGCACTTTGAAATTTGGCCTCTGAACCCTGAAAGGGTTAATATAGGCATTTTCATTAATCTATCTATGATATTTTCTTCAAAATTATATAAGAAACACATTACATATCATGTAGCATATAAACATGCAATGTTTATATGTTATCGAGTGGAGAGTGGGATGGAGAGTAAACATTGTTTTTTCTGATGCAGCGTTAGAGAAAACTGTTAATCTGGCAACTGGTGCAGTAACTGCTTTTCATATGCGTTTGTTTACAATTCTTGGCATGAATTATTCATTACTTCTCCCTTTGTTTATGATGGCATCTAAAAGTAGTTGTTAGAAATGATTAAACTCAGTGAACATGGTAATAATATGGCTGTGTAGTGTAATAATATGGCTGTGTAGTGTAATAATATGGCTGTGTATTGTAATATAGCTGTGTAGTGTAGCCCGGGGGAGGGGGCTACATACGTGTACTGTACTTACATCTACTGCTACCTACACTGACTTCCTACAAATAAATGCCACTCACCTCTTGCCCTACACTAAGACTACAAATATTTTAAGGTTAGTAATGAATGTACTGTAGCAGTAAATGACAGGTGTATGCAGTGTGGACCAGGGTGCAAGCTTTTGTAGAGAAACACCACCCTGACCAAGCTGAAACAAGCCATATCTGCAACATGTTCAGTGGCAAAACCTGTCCCACTTCAGGGAAATCTTAAAGAGATGTCAGAAACAGACCTCTATGGACAGATTTGTTGTGAGACAGGGGTCCAGTGACTCTCAAACTGGTTCTAGTAGCATTAAAAGACAAAGAAGGGAAGTAACCCCAGAGAAGGCTTTGCTACCTAAATTCCACATCTTTCTCAAATACCCTGGCATTCATTTCATTTACAAATATAGTGGCATCACACACCTCTGTCTAAGATTTGTTTTTACTGGAAAACATTGCCATGGGAGGGGCATTCCCCTTCCAAACACTAACTCCTCCCTCTTTCCTCTTCCCTATCTTCCAGAAGCCAGCATTAGCCTTCAATAAAGGTATGTAAAACTTACATAATTGTTAAAAAAAATTATTTTTTTGTGAATATTTTTGTCTGGAACAGATTAATTGTATTTCCATTAATTCTTATGGGATATATTAATTCAGTTTTCGGCCATTTCGGTTATCAGCCGATCTTCTGGAACGGATTACAGCCAATAACTGAGGGTCCACAGTACTGGGGTCAGGAGACCTTGGGCACTTCATCAAACCATATTCATTACAAGTGGACCCTGCTTTAACCCTTTCAGGGTTTTGGCCGTACTAGTACGGCTTACATGCCAGGGTTTTTGATGTACTAGTACGGCTTACATGCCAGGGTTTTTGACGTACTAGTACGCATAAATTCTAGCGCCCTCAAATCTAGCAAGAGAAAGCTGGTAGGCCTACATATGAAAGAATGGGTCTATGTGGTCAGTGTGCGCAGTATAAAGAAAATCCTGCAGCACAAAGTGCGTAATGAGAAAAAAAAAACTTTCACCATGTTTTTGGTTTAAAACAGCAACTTTGCACTGTATTTTTGTACGGTATTTATTGTTGTATTCTAGTTTTCCTGGTCTCATTTTATAGAATGGAAGACATATTACAGAAATTGAGATGATTTTGACTGGTTTTACAATGAAAAGTACCTTGAGCCCAAAGTATCAGAAATGTTCGATTTTTACCAAAGTTCAAAAGTAAACAAATCATGCAAAGTGTCCAATACACGTCAACTGGTGAGTCTAGTATTCCTTCACAAGTGCACTGATATTATTTATACTATTTCTACACTAATGCAGTAGTCTGCATAACAGTAAATCTTATTATTTTTTGTGAGAAAAAATCAAAGTGGAAAGCAAAAGAAATGTAAGAGGAGCCTGGAGACATGCCTAATGAACAGAGGAAATGTTATTTTAATGCCAGAAATGTCTTTCTTGCTTATTCTGGACCCTATTTGGAAATTGGCATCTTTTGAAATTTGTGTGAAATTGGCAAAATTTCTAAATTCTGACCACTTTGTTGGATAGTTGAAATCAGTAAATGGGTGTTTACTTGTACTCATCCGATAGAAAAAACAGAGTTCTAGCGAAATAGTTATGATTTTTGTCGACTAGTAGATTGGAATTGGCCGAAAATAGGGCTCAAAGTGGGTAAAATCGCCGATGCGTAAACATCGTCGAGACCGCTAACTTCGCGAGAGCATAATTCCCTAAGTTTTCCATCAAATTTCATACTTTTGGTGTCATTATGATCGGGAAAAGATTCTCTATCTTTTCATATGAAGAAATAATTTTTTTTTTTTTTTGGAAATTTCGGCGACCCTGAGAACAAGTCGCTGAGAGGGCCTGGCGACCCCCAAAGGGTTGATGCAATGGTTTTCAATTATACCCATTCTTCATTTATTCTAACTTCCTTAAATAAATATATTCACCACTCACTATAAGATGAGGAATATATTTTATAGTAAGTAATGTGTGTAGTGTATATGCATTTTTTTAAGGCCTAAGTCTGTTGCTTACTTAACCCTTTGACTGTTGCAAGCCCCTTTCTGAAACTGTCATTCTATGTCGCAAATTTTTTGGAAAAAAAAAAATCTCGTGAAATGATAGAGAATCTTTTCCCGATGGTAGTGACATCAAAAGTACAAAATTTGGTCGAAAGCTTAGGGAATTATGCTCCTGCGAAGTTAGTGGTCTCGGCAACATATACACACCGGCGATTTCGCCAACTTTGATCCCTGTTCTTGGCCAATTCCATTGTTTCAGTTGACCAAACTCATAGCTAGTTCTTCAAAACTCCATTTTTTCTATCAGTTGAGTACAAGAAACCGCGCATTTACCGATTTGAACTACTCAATAAAGTGGTCAGAAATTGGCAATTTGGCCAATTTCACACAAATTAAAAAAGATGCCAATTTCAAAATAGGGTCCAGAATAAACAATGTAGACATTCTTGGCACTAAAATAACATATCCTCTGTTCATTAATCACATCTCTAGGCCCCTGTTATATTACTATTGCTTTCTATTTTGATTTTTATTCATACAAAAAAAAATACAAAATTTACTGTTATGCAGACTACTGCATTATTGTAAAAATAGTATAAATAATATCGGTGCACTAGTGAAAGAATATTAGACTCCCCAGTTGATGTGTATTGGATGTGTGGTGTGATTTGCTTACTCCTGAACATTGGTAAAAATCAAACATTTCTGCTATTTGGAGCTCAATTTCAAGGTCGTTTTCTTCGTGAAACTAATCAAAATCATCTCTATTTCTGTAATATGTTTTCAATTTTATCACGTGAGACCATGAAAATGAGACTACAACGATAAATACTATATGAAAATACACCTCAAAGTTGGCATTTTAATCCAAAAAAACGGTCAGTTTTTTTTTTCTCATTATGCACTGCGTGCTGCAGGATTTTTTTTATGTGGTGCACACTGACCACACAGACCCATTCTCTCACATGTAGGCCTACCAGCTTTCTCCCGCTTGATTTGAAGCCGCTAGAATTTATGCGTATAAATACGTCCGAAACAGTGGCGCGTAAGACGTGTATATACGACCAAAACAGTCATAGGGTTAATATAGATAGTGAAAACATGTTATCAGCCTTTTATATGCATTTGAAAGTGAGAAAAGGCTATGATTTTCTTTACAGTGATTTTGGCCTTATAGCAGCAGCCTGGAACCTGACCTACTGTATAAGCAGGACTCTCTGGTACTTAGTCGTAAACAGCAGAATTGTGTACTTGGTGTAGATGCTGTATGTATGAGTATTTAGTTAACTTGTGTATATTGTTACATATATTGATATATCTTTGCCTACCTATAATTTTGACTAGCTTCATAACAAATGTTTAACTAAACATTAGAGAAATTTCATATTAATTGAAGTTATGTTAATCTGATTTTGTCCCCTTTTTTTTTTTTTGCAGCTCATGCAAGCTCTAGAGGACTAGTGCTTGCATGCACTGATTATGATGCAAAGCTCATGAAAATGCCAGAAATATTGAGTGCCATATATCACACTACAATGGCAGGACTAACATGTGTGTGCAGTTAATGTTAAGTTTGAGAAAGCTCACTCTTCCCAGCATTTTTTATAGTAATATGCAATCCATGATAATTTTTTTTTTTTTTTTGATTGTTTATTATACGAGAGTCAGCCTCAACATTTTGATATCATGCATACCATCGTAAGGCTGTAAACACAGGTTTGCCCGATTCAAATCTTACAATGTGCAACATAGTTTTATAATTAAATATTATTGTCATATACAGTGTGTGAATGTTCCAAGTATCAAGTATTTACTGGTGATATTGTCTGTGAAGGTACTCTGTACAAGTAGTGTCTCATTCCCTCACCTCAGACATGAATATCATTTTCCATGTGTCTCATTTCCCCACCAGATAATTTATTCACATTTTCCATTATGCTATTAGTCATATTCCTCCACAACATATCCTTTACATTACAACTAGGTTCTTCATAAAGCTTTCATGTCATTCCATCAATGTTTTCCATTGCATAGCAAGTTTCATGCCTTGATATTTTTTATTGAATGTTCACATGTACCATTTAAATGCTGTCTCATTTAATCTGAACTTATATAATGTGTGCTTATGCTCACTTTAAGAAGCATCTTTGTGCAAGTTCTTGGAAGTGATATTCTTTTGCGAGTCAATTATAAAAAATTAAGCATTAGAGATTTTGCACAACAAAAAAATGATTGCTCACTGTTCAGAATTGCTTGAATTTAGTATATAATAAGTATAACAGAATCTATTTTTAGGTTTTGTATCTTTAAAATTTTTCCTATAAATTTTCATTTGTGACCCATAATTTTACAGTTCCAAAGGCTCTTCACATGTATAATGATGGGTGTACAAGTGTTCATGTATAATGATGGGTGTACAAGTGTTCACGTAGGAGATATATTTCAGTATTCAGAGTGCCTTCTCAAAATGTTTCCAAGTATATCATGAAAATATTTTTTTGCTAGTAAAAGTCCACTGCAGTTTAGTAGAATATTTATGTAAAAGAAAACCTAAGTGTTATAGCTAGTTCATTTTGATAAAATAAATTTGAAAATTTAGCAAGTATCCAGTGTCGTAAAAATCTTTTTTAGAAGATCCACATCAGTATTAATCTCCTCTGCAAGCAAATATGAGAGCTCATAGAGCTAAAATACCTTTTCAGTGTTCAACGTGTTTAAAGGACTTTTCAGAAAAAGGTAATCTAGTGAAACATATGCGAGTTCATACGGGAGAGAAACCATACCAGTGTTCACAATGTCTAAGAGAGTTTTCACAAAAAGTTCATTTAGATGCACACATGAGAACTCATACGAGAGAGAAACCATATCAGTGCTCACTCTGCCAGAAAAACTTTTCCGACAAAGGTAATTTAGTAACTCATATGCGAGTTCATACAGGAGAGAAACCCTATCCATGTTCCATGTGCCAAAAATCTTTTTCAATTAAATCATCGTTAGTGAAACATATAAGAATTCATACAGGAGAGAGACCATTCAAATGTTCTGAATGTCCGAAAGAATTTGCTGAAAAAGGTAAGCTAGTGAACCACGTGAGAATGCACTCGGGGGAGAAACCGTATAAATGTTCAGAATGTCTGAAAGCCTTTACACAAAAATCTATTTTAGTAACACACATGAGAACGCACAATAGAGTAAAACCATATCAGTGCTCTAAATGTTTAAAAGCATTTGCTTTAAAAAGTTTACTGGCAAGACATTTACGGGTTCACGTAGAAGAGAAGCCATACAAGTGCTCAGTGTGTCTGAAAGCGTTTAAAGAAAATATAAATTTAGCAAAACATACTAGAGTTCATACTGATGAAAAGTCATATTACTGTTCAGTGTGTCTGAAAGGTTTTACTGAAAAGAGTAAGGTAGCAAGGCACATGAGATTCCATAAAGGAGTGGAATCGTACCAGTGTTCGATATGTTTACAGTTCTTTTCTGAAAAAGATGAATTAAAAAGCCATTTGAATATTCATACAGGAAATAAACCATTTCAGTGTTCAGAATGTCTTAGAGAGTTTACGCAGAAATCTGGTCTTGTAAAACATATGCCAACTCATACAGGAGTGAAGCGTTATCAATGTACAGTGTGTCTGAAAGATTTTAATGAAAAATGTAATTTTGTAAAACATTTGAGAGTTCATACAGGAGAGAAACCATATCAGTGTATGGTATGTTTTAAAGCTTTTTCTGATAAAGGAGCTCTAGTCATACATTTGACAGTACATACAGGAAATAAGCCCTATTTGTGTTCAGTATGTCTGAAGAGGTTCTCAGTAAAAGATAGGCTGGTACGCCATTTGAGAGTTCACACAAAAGAGAAACCTTATAAATGTTTAGAATGTCCGAAAGCCTTTACACAAAAATCTATTCTAGTAGTACACATGCGAACTCACACTGAAGAGAAGCCATATCAGTGTGTAGAATGTTTAAAAAACTTCACAAAAAAGACAAATTTAATAATACACACCAGAGTTCATACAGGAGAAAAACCATATCAGTGTTCAAAATGCCATAAAAGATTTATGCAGCAGTCTACATTAATAAAACACATGAAAGCTCATTCAGGTGACAGACCATATCAATGTACAGAATGTCAAAAATGCTTCATTTATAAATCTAATCTAATGAAACATGTTAAAGTTCATCAAAGAGTAAGCCCCTATCAGTGTTCAAAATGTTTTAAAGGATTTACAAACAAAACTGCATATGACATGCACATAAGAGTTCATACAGGAGAGAAGCCACTTAAGTGTTCAAAATGTCATGAAGAGTTTGTAGAAAAATTGGCTTTAGTATCACATATGAATGTTCACAGAGGAGACAAACAGTATCCTTGTGTTGTGTGTTTAAAAGGCTTCTCAAACAAATATTCTCTAATAAAGCATCTGAAAGTTCATTCACAAGAGAAACCATAACATTGTTTTGTGTTTTATAAGTCTTCAAATAAACCATACAGTGGACCCTTGGGTAACGGCATTAATCCATTCCAAAATCGGTTAAAGGCTTGCCTTTAACCGATTTTGCCATTAGCCAAATTAATTTTCCCCATAAGAAATAATGGAAATCCAATTAATCAGTTTCAGACACCCAAAAGCATTACCCAAAAATATTTTTTTTAAAGATTAACCCTTAAACGGTCCAAACATATATATACGTTCACGCGCGTAGCGCCCCAAACGTTTATATACGTTTTCTTTGTCATTCATTCAACATTGCCACAATAAGCCTGAGTCACCTAGACATGAGAGAATGGGTGTGTGCACTCACTGTGTGCCATATTAAAATAATTGGGGATGCCTGGGTACCATATGCTCTTTTTTCCTTTTAAAAGAAAAGATTTTTTTTTTCCTCAAAAAATTTGAGACGCTACGCGAGTGAACGTATATATATACGTTTGGACCGTTTAAGGGTTAAATATAGATATACATACAGAAAACAATGACAAATAAATATAAAGCATAAATAAAATGGATAAATGAACATTTAACATCACACTTTCCTTTATTGACTCTTGTTGGTGTATGGAAGACAAGTAGAAGGCGAGAGAGAGACGAGTTTATTATGCTTCAATATGACACTATTATCAAATCTATGACTTATTTATCTATCACAGTCCATCTAATATGACATAATAAACAATATTAATGACATAGAAACATGATATATACTCTAGAATGAATAAAATATGTCATAATGTATGTGAGGAGTATGTGGTAGAAGTGTTGTTGGGTTTATAAGGGCCACTGACAGAAGCCGTAAATATTAGTGGTACAGGCGGGAGCAGAACCCACCAACACTGTCACACTTTAACAATGTATGTAATTTATAAATAAGAAATATTTACATTTTAATTTATAAATAGGAAATATTTACATTTTAATTTATAAATAAGTAAATAAGTTTATTCATTTATACACAAATGCAGTTACATAGATTATCATACATAGCAGTATATGTGTAAAGTACCTAGCATAACCCCAGAAAGTCAGATTGACTTATTTCCATTGGGGTCCCTTTATATTTACACTTATACACCTACCATCCGACTTACGACCTGCTCGACTTACGACCACTCTACTTACGACCATGTTTTTTATGCCAAATTTCTGGGAAATAAACAACTATTTGTGTTGTACACAGTGTTTATCCTAAACCTTACAGTATAAAATACAGTACTAACAGCATAAAAAGTAAAGTAAAACATGAAATACCAAAATAAAACAATAAAATAAAGTCATTACAAAAATGTTTTGTTGATATTCAGAAGTAAAGTTCGACTTTCGACCATTTCGACTTACGACCGGTTTCTTGGAACCGAACTCGGTCGTAAGTCAGATGGTAGGTGTATTTACTTTTCCTAGGTAGTAGGTTGGTAGACAGCAACTGCCCAGGGAGGTACTACTGTCCTGCCAAGTGAGTGTAACATGAAAGCCTGTAATTGTTTTACATGATGGTAGGATTGCTGGTGTTTTTTGTCTGTCTCATAAACATGCAAGATTTCAGGTATGTCTTGCTACTTCTACTTACACTTAGGTCACACTACACATGCATGTACAAGCATATATATACACACCCCTCTGGGTTTTCTTTTATTTTCTTACTAGTTCTTCTTTATTTCCTCTTATCTCCATGAGGAAGTGGAACAGAATTCTTCCTCCGTAAGCCATGTGTGTCGTCAGTGGCGACTAAAATGCCAGGAGCAAGGGGCTGGTAACCCCTTCTCCTGTATAAATTACTATAGCTAAAAAGAGAAACTTGTTTTTCTTTTGGGGCCACCCTACTTCAGTGGAATATGGCTGGTTTGTTGAAAGAAGAAGAAAGATATTTACTTTTATACTTACACTTTTATATTTACACTTACCCATCAGTTACACAACCCAGGGCAACATGGGTTTAGAACAGGTCGCTCCTGCCTGTCTCAACTATTGGACCACTACGACAAGGTCCTAAATGCACTAGAAGACAAAAAGAATGCAGATGTAATATATACAGACTTTGCAAAAGCCTTCGACAAGTGTGACCATGGCGTAATAGCGCACAAAATGCGTGCTAAAGGAATAACAGGAAAAGTCGGTCAATGGATCTATAATTTCCTCACTAACAGAACACAGAGAGTAGTCGTCAACAGAGTAAAGTCCGAGGCAGCTACGGTGAAAAGCTCTGTTCCACAAGGCACAGTACTCGCTCCCATCTTGTTCCTCATCCTTATATCCGACATAGACAAGGATGTCAGCCACAGCACCGTGTCTTCCTTTGCAGATGACACCCGAATCTGCATGACAGTGTCTTCCATTGCAGACACTGCAAAGCTCCAGGCAGACATCAACCAAATCTTTCAGTGGGCTGCAGAAAACAATAT
Source organism: Cherax quadricarinatus (assembly GCF_038502225.1). NCBI lineage: Eukaryota > Metazoa > Arthropoda > Malacostraca > Decapoda > Parastacidae > Cherax > Cherax quadricarinatus. Next base: position 8,375 of record NW_027195898.1, on the reverse strand, counting down.
GAAGTTCAACGATGAGAAATTTCAATTACTCAGATATGGTAAACATGAGGAAATTAAATCTTCATCAGAGTACAAAACAAATTCTGGCCACAAAATAGAGCGAAACACCAACGTCAAAGACCTGGGAGTGATCATGTCGGAGGATCTCACCTTCAAGGACCATAACATTGTATCAATTGCATCTGCTAGAAAAATGACAGGATGGATAATGAGAACCTTCAAAACTAGGGAGGCCAAGCCCATGATGACACTCTTCAGGTCACTTGTTCTATCTAGGCTGGAATATTGCTGCACACTAACAGCACCTTTCAAGGCAGGTGAAATTGCCGACCTAGAAAATGTACAGAGAACTTTCACGGCGCGCATAACGGAGATAAAACACCTCAATTATTGGGAGCGCTTGAGGTTCCTAAACCTGTATTCCCTGGAACGCAGGAGGGAGAGATACATGATTATATACACCTGGAAAATCCTAGAGGGACTAGTACCGAACTTGCACACGAAAATCACTCACTACGAAAGCAAAAGACTTGGCAGACGATGCACCATCCCCCCAATGAAAAGCAGGGGTGTCACTAGCACGTTAAGAGACCATACAATAAGTGTCAGGGGCCCGAGACTGTTCAACTGCCTCCCAGCACACATAAGGGGGATTACCAACAGACCCCTGGCAGTCTTCAAGCTGGCACTGGACAAGCACCTAAAGTCAGTTCCTGATCAGCCGGGCTGTGGCTCGTACGTTGGTTTGCGTGCAGCCAGCAGCAACAGCCTGGTTGATCAGGCTCTGATCCACCAGGAGGCCTGGTCTCAGACCGGGCCGCGGGGGCGTTGACCCCCGGAACTCTCTCCAGGTAAACTCCAGGTAAACTCCAGGTAAACTCCAGGAGGAGATATTAGTTTAATTAGTTAGTTTGATGGAGGAGATGCTGGCAGAGGTTTAGGGTGGTGGAAGATAGCAGGGTGGCATATGTTCAGTGCCCCTATACACCAACAACATTGGAGAGTTACTTTCGTGTCTTTTTCTATTGCTTACTCGCTTAACCTACTTGCTACAGTCTTAATTCTACACTTTATCGCTGGCTGGCACTATAGCATTTATTGATACCTGCTTTAGTATCGTACATATCATAGAATCACCGAATCACTGCAGGAGGCACATTCTCCTCTCTATTCCTCCTCCACTTTGGTACTTTGCTTCGAGTTTTTTCTTGAATTTTATTGTGCTTCTTTCCTTCTTTACCACAGGGCTGGCACTAGAAGCTTTCTTTGGGCCCATGGTGGCTTATTTAGCAGTTACAAGCACTAAAAACAATGGAATAATACAAAATATATTGCATGAAAGTGTGGAATCATCCTCTCTGGCTTGTAAACAATGGCACACTGACTCTACATGGGCTCAGGCCGTGCAGACATGTTTGGGATGAATGTCCTTAACCGAGTTCTTGGGCATTAGCCGAGCCAATATTTTGACGCAAAAAGTGTCGCTATCCAATTTTGCCGTTAGCCGATGCTGCCATTACCCGAGGGTCCACTGTACTTTATCCAGGAAAGAACAGATAATCTGAGTGTAAAGTAGACCTCTCATAAACCTGATTTAGTATGTAATACATATGCAAGTCTTTGGGATGTATGAATGTGTGGACTGTATCCTGATCCACTTATCAGACTTTAGAAATATACTGAAATCGTTATACTAAATCTATTTCTACTTTTGTATGTATTTATGTGCCATCTTTGCCAAATCTTTGAACTATAAAATTATAGACAAGGTTTAAATTGGTTTTTAATACAGCCTCTCCTCTCTGTTCCTAAGACTTTGTTGGTAAGTGAATTTGTCGCTAAGTGAGGAGCATACTATAATGGTAGTGAGTTTGTGTCAACCATCTTTGATATTGTTTTAATGTCACCTTTGTACCATTTATAACATTTCTGCTATATTTTTAAATGTTTATACAGTAGTGTACACTATATTGTAATAAAATGAATAGAGGAAATAAGCTCTAATATACATTATTTTGGTATGCATACTGATCAGAGAGCCTGTCGTAAGTCCGAGTCATTGGTAAACGAGTATGTTGCTAAGTGAGGAGAGGCTGTGTATGTTAATATAGCTCTCAAAAACATCAGGGAAAGGGAGAGTATTTGAACTGATTATCTCACAGCATTAGCAGTTTGAAAGGTTTTCCTCATGTTGTACAACAAGCGTGTCTTGTCATTATCTGCAGAGGGTTTCGGGGATCAGTGCCCCCATGGCCCAGTCTGTGACCAGGCCTTGTGGTAGATCAGGGCCTGATCCACCAGGCTGTTACTGTTATCTGCATGCAAACTAGTTATCTCTGGTTAACCTACATACTTGTTCAACACAGATGTTTTTGCCCTATCCATGAGGATGCACTGCAGTCCTATCCATAAGGATACACAGCCTAGCATCTCGACCTTTTCCTTTGTAGTGACCCTTTTGGGTTTAGCACTTACCTTGATTTTAATGATAATAAAATCATGGAATGGGTGAGGCCACTTGTTCACTGATTTGTTTACAACTGTGTTATTACAATTTTGTGAGTAATAAATTAATAATTCAGTACTAATATTCCTTTGTAGCACCTTATTACTACATTGTTGGCTCTTATTTTGAATTAAAGCAATTGCTAGCTTTCATAAACTGAAAGGTTCTATTTAATTTGCCCAGCACAATGTCCTGGCTAGAGTTGACACTGTTCTTAGGTGTCTATGGAAGCTCTCAATCTGATGAGTAACTCATTGAAATTCTCAGTTATGTTTTCCCATATGACTTTGATCTTAACCATTTCAGGGTTCAAGCTCCCAATCTGAAATTTTTCCACAGGGTCTTAAGAATTTTCAAAAAATTGTTTATTTTCTTCTTATAAAATTGCAAAGAATCTTTTCTGAAGGTAATAAAACAAAAGGTACAAAATTTGATGGGAAATTGATGAAATTACACTCGCAATTTTGATGTGTCAGTGATATTTATGCATTGGCAATTTTGCCTTTTTTGATGCCTATTTTTGGCCAATTACATTGTTCCAGTTGACCAAATTCTTAGCTATTTTGCTATTATGCCTTCTAATTTATCAGTTGAGCATAAGAAACTGCCCCAATCATCTATTTCAACTACCCAATGAAGTGATCAGAAATTGGTAATTTGGCCAATTTCTGATCACACATTTCAAAATAGGGACCAGAATACGCAATGAAGACATTCCTAGCACTAAAATACATTTACTCTGTTCATTAGTTATGTTTCCAGGCTTTATAAATAAATTCCGTTTAGATTTTTTATTCACAGAGAATTTTTATTCACACTAAAAAATAGAATCTTTACTGTTATGCAATATTGTAATAATTTTATAAATAATATCACCCCATTCGTGAATGCATGTTAGACCCTCCAGTTGATGCATATTGGATGTGTGATGTGATTTGTTTATCCTGGAACATCGGCAAAAATCGAACATTTCTGCTACTTTGAGCTCAATTTCAAGCTGTTTTCAGTTCTAAAACCAATCAAGATCAACTCAATTTCTGTAATATATCTTCCATTCTTTCAAATGAGACCAAGAAACCTAGAATACAACCTTAACCCCTTCAGGGTCCAAGGCCAAAATCTGAAGTGGTGCTCCAGTGTCCAAGAAATTTTGAAAAAAAAAAAAAAAAATTACCTTTTTTTTTACAGAATTAAAGAGTATATTTTTGTTAAATGTTGATGAAGATAGGGAAGCTGTGATTTCGTGTATAGGGCAAGGAGGAATAACATCTTGTAGGAGTGAGGAAGAGCCAGTTGTGAGTGTGGGGGAAGTTCGTGAGGCAGTAGGTAAAATGAAAGGGGGTAAGGCAGCCGGGATTGATGGGATAAAGATAGAAATGTTAAAAGCAGGTGGGGATATAGTTTTGGAGTGGTTGGTGCAATTATTTAATAAATGTATGGAAGAGGGTAAGGTACCTAGGGATTGGCAGAGAGCATGCATAGTTCCTTTGTATAAAGGCAAAGGGGATAAAAGAGAGTGCAAAAATTATAGGGGGATAAGTCTGTTGAGTGTACCTGGTAAAGTGTATGGTAGAGTTATAATTGAAAGAATTAAGAGTAAGACGGAGAATAGGATAGCAGATGAACAAGGAGGCTTTAGGAAAGGTAGGGGGTGTGTGGACCAGGTGTTTACAGTGAAACATATAAGTGAACAGTATTTAGATAAGGCTAAAGAGGTCTTTGTGGCATTTATGGATTTGGAAAAGGCGTATGACAGGGTGGATAGGGGGGCAATGTGGCAGATGTTGCAAGTGTATGGTGTAGGAGGTAGGTTACTGAAAGCAGTGAAGAGTTTTTACGAGGATAGTGAGGCTCAAGTTAGAGTATGTAGGAAAGAGGGAAATTTTTTCCCAGTAAAAGTAGGCCTTAGACAAGGATGTGTGATGTCACCGTGGTTGTTTAATATATTTATAGATGGGGTTGTAAGAGAAGTAAATGCGAGGGTCTTGGCAAGAGGCGTGGAGTTAAAAGATAAAGAATCACACACAAAGTGGGAGTTGTCACAGCTGCTCTTTGCTGATGACACTGTGCTCTTGGGAGATTCTGAAGAGAAGTTGCAGAGATTGGTGGATGAATTTGGTAGGGTGTGCAAAAGAAGAAAATTAAAGGTGAATACAGGAAAGAGTAAGGTTATGAGGATAACAAAAAGATTAGGTGATGAAAGATTGAATATCAGATTGGAGGGAGAGAGTATGGAGGAGGTGAACGTATTCAGATATTTGGGAGTGGACGTGTCAGCGGATGGGTCTATGAAAGATGAGGTGAATCATAGAATTGATGAGGGAAAAAGAGTGAGTGGTGCACTTAGGAGTCTGTGGAGACAAAGAACTTTGTCCTTGGAGGCAAAGAGGGGAATGTATGAGAGTATAGTTTTACCAACGCTCTTATATGGGTGTGAAGCGTGGGTGATGAATGTTGCAGCGAGGAGAAGGCTGGAGGCAGTGGAGATGTCATGTCTGAGGGCAATGTGTGGTGTGAATATAATGCAGAGAATTCGTAGTTTGGAAGTTAGGAGGAGGTGCGGGATTACCAAAACTGTTGTCCAGAGGGCTGAGGAAGGGTTGTTGAGGTGGTTCGGACATGTAGAGAGAATGGAGCGAAACAGAATGACTTCAAGAGTGTATCAGTCTGTAGTGGAAGGAAGGCGGGGTAGGGGTCGGCCTAGGAAGGGTTGGAGGGAGGGGGTAAAGGAGGTTTTGTGTGCGAGGGGCTTGGACTTCCAGCAGGCATGCGTGAGCGTGTTTGATAGGAGTGAATGGAGACAAATGGTTTTTAATACTTGACGTGCTGTTGGAGTGTGAGCAAAGTAACATTTATGAAGGGATTCAGGGAAACCGGCAGGCCGGACTTGAGTCCTGGAGATGGGAAGTACAGTGCCTGCACTCTGAAGGAGGGGTGTTAATGTTGCAGTTTAAAAACTGTAGTGTAAAGCACCCTTCTGGCAAGACAGTGATGGAGTGAATGATGGTGAAAGTTTTTCTTTTTCGGGCCACCCTGCCTTGGTGGGAATCGGCCGGTGTGATAATAAAAAAAAAATAATATTTTTGTGAAGGTAATAAGACAAAAAAAAAATTCTGATCGGTACTTACCGAGATACAACAGCGGGAAGTTGACCCAGAATGACCGGGTGGCGGCAACATCAGTGACTTCCACAAAATCCCATTTTTTATTTTACATTTTTTATACTTTTTTCTTTTCTTTTCTAATTTTTTTTTCTTTTTCTAATAACATTTGTGGCCTGTGAGACCAGTATAATGTATATTGTATAAGTGTACACTCATTGTATTCAACACAATAACTGCACTAATTTGTTTATCATTTACGAGTTTATTGTAAACAAAATGATGAAAATATTAGTGCGGTTATTGTGTTGAATACAATGGTACCATATAGTACCATATGGTACAATGGTACCATAGGGTGCAATTGTACCATATGGTACAATGGCACCATATGATACAATGGTACCATATGGTACAATATGGTATAATGGCACATGATACAATGGTACCATATGATACAGTGGTACCATATGATACAATGGTACCATATGGTGCAATGGTACCTTATGGTACCATATGGTGTAATGGTACCATATGATTCAATGGTACCATATGGTATATTGTACCATACAGTACAATGATACCATATGGTTCATTGTACCATATGGTACTGTTGTACAGTGGACCCCCGGTTAACGATATTTTTTCACTCCAGAAGTATGTTCAGGTGCCAGTACTGACCGAATTTATTCCCATAAGGAATATTGTGAAGTAGATTAGTCCATTTCAGACCCCCAAACATACACGTACAAACGCACTTACATAAATACACTTACATAATTGGTCACATTCGGAGGTGATCGTTATGCGGGGGTCCACTGTATTCAACACAATAAACACACTAATATTTTCATTATTATTTTGTTTACAATAGTTGTTTACAACAAAAATATGCAAAAATGTTGCATATTAGTAATGTTCTATTATATATTTACAAGTGTACAGGAACTTGAAGTGTTCCTTGATGTGGATGACAAAGCACTTTGTTGCGGAGTCAGTAGCTAGCTTGCGTCGCCACTCACTCAGTCTTGGCTGGTGTCTCATGCCACCAACACCTATTGACCATATGGTACACGGTATCATATGTTACAGGGTACCATATAGTACATTGTACTATATGGTATAGGGTACCATGCAGTACAGGATAACATATGGTGCAGGGTACCATATGGCACAGGGTACCATATGGCACAGGTGTCATGAGGGTTCAAAAGGAGATATAATGGTTGAAGATAAACACACTTGTGGATGGTAACACTATATATTGTCAGACTGTGGTAAGGGAAGGGGCCCAGCCTGCCTGTTACTGCCTGGTGTAGGTCTCCGCGTGGACTGAGAGCGAGGTAGCGGGTCCCACTCACTCATGCCACATCCCGTGATGTCATACAGTCACTAGGCCTAATAGGGATCTTCTATATAAACACATGGATCTTACTATGATACTCAGCTAAGCTATACAACACATGTAAGGGGGATCAGCAGCTATGCTGACAGCTCGGTCATGTTACGTATGTCGTCTCGACATACACTATACTATACTATAGCCTGAACAGGCAGGTGGTTCTGGGCTGATTCTATACAATAACAAAGACATTTAGAACTAATGGATGGTATCATAATGGATGTTAACATAATGAGTTTTAACGTAATGCATTACAAATTATAAGAACAAATCATGGTATAATATAGGATGGAATTGATCGATCGATCTGTATTCATGCACTCTACGGATTCTGAGGAAGAATAAATATATATACAAGGTGAAATTAACAGCAAAAGCAAATCTGGTGCACACAGATCATTACTGTTAAATTCTCAGAATACGGAGGGAATGTGAACACGAAAAAATTTTTTTTGAAAAACTGATCAGTTAATAACAGAACACACAGTTGACAATTTCATTCATCTCGGACATCTAATTATACAGACTATGTACATTTAAACCCAATTCTGCGAGGGTAAGATTTACATGTGCAGAATGGTTATCATCTCTGGGAGGATCGAATTCCTCTGCAATGGCTAACACATGCCTTGACTGAGGGAGATCTGAACGAGTATCTACAAAAGATACTTGTGGGTTTCTCATTACTTGTCGAGTACACAAAGAGTAACGACATTCAGGTTGATTATCTAACTGAGTATTTGAGGTAGAGGGTACAGAGTCAAGAGGATTTTCAGCAACTGTCACATTAGTCTGGGTAGCAATATTATCAACATCGCATACTAATTTCATATGGTCTAAATGTGATTCTTTGTACTTACCAGTACTAATTTCTCTAACTTTATACTTATTGCCAGTGATATGTTCAACAACTCAATAAGGGCCAACAAACTTTTGTTCGAGCTTAGGCATTGCTGATGTTTTGTTGAAATTGGTCAGCATTAATCTTGAACCTACTTTAACTTTTGACGGCTTAGCATGGCTATTAGTTACTCTAGTAAATTCTGCTGTTGATTTATGAAGTGTTTCACGGATTCTTCTAAAAACACTTTGAGCTATGCTGGTACGAGTTGCTACGAAATCATCTGGGTTGTAATTGGGTTACGGAGTGGAATATAACAACTCATAGTGTAAATGCTTGTCTACACCATACAATGCATAATGTGGAGTATCACCTATGGAAGCATTGTAAGCAGAATTTATGGCACATTGAACATCTGGTATAACTTCATCCCAAGTTTCACTATTGGGGTTGATAGTGGCTCTCAAGACATCAAGTACTTTCTTATTGGTTCGTTCAGCTATCCCATTGCTGGCAGGATGATGA